>NW_026779682.1:0-80149 GCF_030144855.1 Hypanus sabinus
AGTGTGAGTGACGACAGTGTGGGATGGCGCAGTTGTTGTGAATGAGAGAGACGCTCCAAATAGAGTTAAGGAAATATGCTGATTAACTCAGAAAACATATACTATATCTGATAGCTTTCAACAAGTCCCCCCTTTCATTGTTCAGAGCCATGAACAGCATCTCGCACATTAACCCTTTCATCCCCCGCCCTCCCATGCCCGCGCATCGTTTCTTAGAAAAGGGGCCCGAAGCGGCTCACGGTGCCCCAAGCGCTGTCTGACCAGTGACTGATAAGGTTTCAGCCACACACCCTGCACCAGGATTCCCCATGTCCCCTTGCTCCTTCGCTTTCCAAATTTTCTGCGCGTTTAGGAAATTTAGACCAACGAGAGGAGGCTGGCTGGCCGCCTTCTATCCTGACTCCCTGCCCCGTGTGGCCACCTGTGGAGAGCTGTGGACTTGGACCCCAGACATCCTCCGTACGTGCACGGTCGTCTTCAACATGAAACGTTGCCGTAGAAATCCAGCATCCCTCATCAAAGATCCCCACCACCCAGGCCGAGCTCCTTTCCCACTGCTGCCATCTGGTGGGAGGTACGGGAGCCCCAGGCCACTCACCACCAGGTTCAGGAACAGTTATTCCCCCTCAACCTTCAGGAAGGAGGTACAGGAGCCTCAGGACCCACACCACCAGGTTCAGGAACAGTTATTCCCCCTCAACCATCAAGAAGGAGGTACAGGAGCCTCAGGGCTCACACCACCAGGTTCAGGGACAGTTATTATCCCTCAACCATCAGGAAGGAGGTACAGGAGCCTCAGGACCTACACCACCAGGTTCAGGGACAGTTATTCCCCCTCAACCACCTGGAAGGAGGTACAGGAGCCTCAGGACCCACACCACCAGGTTCAGGGACAGTTATCACCCCTCAACCACCAGGAAGGAGGTACAGGAGCCGCAGGACCTACACCACCAGGTTCAGGGACAGTTATTACCCCTCAACCTTCATGAAGGAAGTACAGGAGCCTCAAGACTCACACTACCAGGTTCAGGGACAGTTATTCCCCCTCAACCTTCATGAAGGAGGTACAGGAGCCTCAGGACCCTCACCACCAGGTTCAGGGACCGTTATTCCCCCTCAACCATCAGGAAGGAGGTACAGGAGCCTCAGGACCTACACCACCAGGTTCAGGGACAGTTATTACCCTTAAACCATTAGGAAGGAGGTACAGGAGGCTCAGGACCCACACCACCAGGTTCAGGGACAGTTATTCCCCCTCAACCTTCATGAAGGAAGTACAGGAGCCTCAAGACTCACACTACCAGGTTCAGGGACAGTTATTCCCCCTCAACCTTCATGAAGGAGGTACAGGAGCCTCAGGACCCTCACCACCAGGTTCAGGGACGGTTATACCCCCTCAACCATCAGGAAGGAGGTACAGGAGCCTCGGGACCCACACCACCAGGTTCAGGGACCGTTATTCCCCCTCAACCATCAGGAAGGAGGTACAGGAGCCTCAGGACTCACACCACCAGGTTCAGGAACCATCAGGAAGGAGGTACAGGAGCCTCAAGACTCTCACCACCTGGTTCAGGGACAGTTATTACCCTTAAACCATTAGGAAGGAGGTACAGGAGCCTCAGGACCCACACCACCAGGTTCAGGGACAGTTATTACCCCTCAACCATCAGGAAGGAGGTACAGGAGCCTCAGGACGCACACCACCAGGTTCAGGGACAGTTATTCCCCCTCAACCATCAGGAAGGAGGTACAGGAGCCTCAGGACGCACACCACCAGGTTCAGGGACAGTTATTCCCCATCAACCATCAGGAAGGAGGTACAGGAGCCTAAGGACCCCCACTACCAGGTTCAGGGACAGTTATTACCCCTCAACCATCAGGAAGGAGGTACAGGAGCCTCAGGACCCCCACCACCAGGTTCAGGGACAGTTATTAGCCCTCAACCATCAGGAAGGAGGTACAGGAGCCTCAGGACGCACACCACCAGGTTCAGGGACAGTTATTCCCCTCGACCATCAGGAAGGAGGTACAGGTGCCTCAGGACCCCCACCACCAGGTTCAGGGACAGTTATTCCCCCTCAACCATCAGGAAGGAGGTACAGGAGCCTCAGGGCTCACACCATCAGGTTCAGGAACAGTTATTACCCCTCAACCGTCAGGAAGGAGGTACAGGAGCCTCAGGACCCACACCACCAGGTTCAGGGACCGTTATTACCCCTCAACCATCAGGAAGGAGGTACAGGAGCCTCAGGACCCCCACCACCAGGTTCAGGGACAGTTATTACCCCTCAACCACCAGGAAGGAGGTACAGGAGCCTCAGGACCTACACCACCAGGTTCAGGGACAGTTATTCCCCCTCAACCTTCATGAAGGAGGTACAGGAGGCTCAGGACCCACACCACCAGGTTCAGGGACAGTTATTACCCCTCAACCATCAGGAAGGAGGTACAGGAGCCTCGGGACCCACACCACCAGGTTCAGGGACCGTTATTCCCCCTCAACCATCAGGAAGGAGGTACAGGAGCCACAGGACTCACACCACCAGGTTCAGGAACAGTTATTACCCCTCAACCATCAGGAAGGAGGTACAGGAGCCGCAAGACCCTCACCACCAGGTTCAGGGACAGTTATTACCCCTCAACCATCAGGAAGGAGGTACAGGAGCCTCAGGACCCCCACCACCAGGTTCAGGGACAGTTATTAGCCCTCAACCATCAGGAAGGAGGTACAGGAGCCTCAGGACGCACACCACCAGGTTCAGGGACAGTTATTCCCCTCGACCATCAGGAAGGAGGTACAGGTGCCTCAGGACCCCCACCACCAGGTTCAGGGACAGTTATTACCCCTCAACCATCAGGAAGGAGGTACAGGAGCCTCAGGACCCCCACCACCAGGTTCAGGGACAGTTATTACCCCTCAACCATCAGGAAGGAGGTACAGGAGCCTCAGGACTCACACCACCAGGTTCAGGAACAGTTATTACCCCTCAACCATCAGGAAGGAGGTACAGGAGCCTCAGGACGCACACCACCAGGTTCAGGGACAGTTATTCCCCCTCAACCATCAGGAAGGAGGTACAGGAGCCTCAGGACTCACACCATCAGGTTCAGGAACAGTTATTACCCCTCAACCGTCAGAAAGGAGGTACAGGAGCCTCAGGACCCACACCACCAGGTTCAGGGACCGTTATTACCCCTCAACCATCAGGAAGGAGGTACAGGAGCCTCAGGACCCCCACCACCAGGTTCAGGGACCGTTATTCCCCCTCAACCATCAGAAAGGAGGTACAGGAGCCTCAGGACCAACACCACCAGGTTCAGGAACAGTTATTACCCCTCAACCATCAGGAAGGAGGTACAGTAGCCTCAAGACTCTCACCACCTGGTTCAGGGACAGTTATTACCCCTCAACCATCAGGAAGGAGGTACAGGAGTCTCAGGACGCACACCACCAGGGTCAGGGACAGTTATTCCCCCTCAACCATCAGGAAGGAGGTACAGGAGCCTAAGGACCCCCACTACCAGGTTCAGGGACAGTTATTACCCCTCAACCATCAGGAAGGAGGTACAGGAGCCTCAGGACCCCCACCACCAGGTTCAGGGACAGTTATTAGCCCTCAACCATCAGGAAGGAGGTACAGGAGCCTCAGGACGCACACCACCAGGTTCAGGGACAGTTATTCCCCTCGACCATCAGGAAGGAGGTACAGGTGCCTCAGGACCCCCACCACTAGGTTCAGGGACCGTTATTACCCCTCAACCATCAGGAAGGAGGTACAGGAGCCTCAGGACGCACGCCACCTGGTTCAGGGACAGTTATTCCCCCTCAACCATCAGGAAGGAGGTACAGGAGCCTAAGGACCCCCACTACCAGGTTCAGGGACAGTTATTACCCCTCAACCATCAGGAAGGAGGTACAGGAGCCTCAGGACGCACACCACCAGGTTCAGGGACAGTTATTACCCCTCAACCATCAGGAAGGAGGTACAGGAGCCTCAGGACCCCCACCACCAGGTTCAGGGATAGTTATTAGCCCTCAACCATCAGGAAGGAGGTACAGGAGCCTCAGGACGCACACCACCAGGTTCAGGGACAGTTATTACCCCTCAACCATCAGGAAGGAGGTACAGGAGCCTCAGGACCCACACCACCAGGTTCAGGAACAGTTATTACCCCTCAACCATCAGGAAGGAGGTACAGGAGCCTCAGGACGCACACCACCAGGTTCAGGGACAGTTATTCCCCCTCAACCATCAGGAAGGAGGTACAGGAGCCTCAGGACTCACACCATCAGGTTCAGGAACAGTTATTCCCCCTCAACCGTCAGGAAGGAGGTACAGGAGCCTCAGGACCCACACCACCAGGTTCAGGGACCGTTATTACCCCTCAACCATCAGGAAGGAGGTACAGGAGCCTCAGGACTCACACCACCAGGTTCAGGAACCATCAGGAAGGAGGTACAGGAGCCTCAAGACTCTCACCACCTGGTTCAGGGACAGTTATTACCCTTAAACCATTAGGAAGGAGGTACAGGAGCCTCAGGACCCCCACCACCAGGTTCAGGGACAGTTATTACCCCTCAACCATCAGGAAGGAGGTACAGGAGCCTCAGGACGCACACCACCAGGTTCAGGGACAGTTATTCCCCCTCAACCATCAGGAAGGAGGTACAGGAGCCTCAGGACTCACACCATCAGGTTCAGGAACAGTTATTACCCCTCTACTGTGAGGAAGGAGGTACAGGAGCCTCAGGACCCACACCACCAGGTTCAGGGACCGTTATTACCCCTCAACCATCAGGAAGGAGGTACAGGAGCCTCAGGAACCCCACCACCAGGTTCAGGGACAGTTATTACCCCTCAACCACCAGGAAGGAGGTACAAGAGCCTCAGGACCTACACCACCAGGTTCAGGGACAGTTATTCCCCCTCAACCTTCATGAAGGAGGTACAGGAGCCTCAAGACTCACACTACCAGGTTCAGGGACAGTTATTCCCCCTCAACCTTCATGAAGGAGGTACAGGAGCCTCAGGACCCTCACCACCAGGTTCAGGGACCGTTATTCCCCCTCAACCGTCAGGAAGGAGGTACAGGAGGCTCAGGACCCGCACCACCAGGTTCAGGGACAGTTATTACCCCTCAACCATCAGGAAGGAGGTACAGGAGCCTCGGGACCCACACCACCAGGTTCAGGGACCGTTATTCCCCGTCAACCATCAGGAAGGAGGTACAGGAGCCACAGGACTCACACCACCAGGTTCAGGAACAGTTATTCCCCCTCAACCATCAGGAAGGAGGTACAGGAGCCTCAGGACTCACACCACCAGGTTCAGGAACCATCAGGAAGGAGGTACAGGAGCCTCAAGACTCTCACCACCTGGTTCAGGGACAGTTATTACCCTTAAACCATCAGGAAGGAGGTACAGGAGCCTTGGGTCCCACACCACCAGGTTCAGGGACCGTTATTCCCCCTCAACCATCAGGAAGGAGGTACAGGAGCCACAGGACTCACACCACCAGGTTCAGGAACAGTTATTCCCCCTCAACCATCAGGAAGGAGGTACAGGAGCCTCAGGACTCACACCACCAGGTTCAGGAACCATCAGGAAGGAGGTGCAGGAGCCTCAAGACTCTCACCACCTGGTTCAGGGACAGTTATTACCCTTAAACCATTGGAAGGAGGTACAGGAGCCTCGGGTCCCACACCACCAGGTTCAGGGACCGTTATTCCCCCTCAACCATCAGGAAGGAGGTACAGGAGCCTCAGGACCAACACCACCAGGTTCAGGAACAGTTATTACCCCTCAACCATCAGGAAGGAGGTACAGGAGCCGCAGGACCCTCACCACCAGGTTCAGGAACCATCAGGAAGGAGGTACTGGAGCCTCAAGACTCTCACCACCTGGTTCAGAGACAGTTATTCCCCCTCAACCTTCAGGAAGGAGGTACAGGAGCCTCAGGACCCACACCACCAGGTTCAGGAACAGTTATTCCCCCTCAACCATCAAGAAGGAGGTACAGGAGCCTCAGGGCTCACACTACCAGGTTCAGGGACAGTTATTATCCCTCAACCATCAGGAAGGAGGTACAGGAGCCTCAGGACCTACACCACCAGGTTCAGGGACAGTTATTCCCCCTCAACCACCTGGAAGGAGGTACAGGAGCCTCAGGACCCACACCACCAGGTTCAGGGACAGTTATCACCCCTCAACCACCAGGAAGGAGGTACAGGAGCCGCAGGACCTACACCACCAGGTTCAGGGACAGTTATTACCCCTCAACCACCAGGAAGGAGGTACAGGAGCCTCAGGACCTACACCACCAGGTTCAGGGACAGTTATTCCCCCTCAACCTTCATGAAGGAAGTACAGGAGCCTCAAGACTCACACTACCAGGTTCAGGGACAGTTATTCCCCCTCAACCTTCATGAAGGAGGTACAGGAGCCTCAGGACCCTCACCACCAGGTTCAGGGACCGTTATTCCCCCTCAACCATCAGGAAGGAGGTACAGGAGCCTCAGGACCTACACCACCAGGTTCAGGGACAGTTATTACCCTTAAACCATTAGGAAGGAGGTACAGGAGGCTCAGGACCCACACCACCAGGTTCAGGGACAGTTATTCCCCCTCAACCTTCATGAAGGAAGTACAGGAGCCTCAAGACTCACACTACCAGGTTCAGGGACAGTTATTCCCCCTCAACCTTCATGAAGGAGGTACAGGAGCCTCAGGACCCTCACCACCAGGTTCAGGGACGGTTATACCCCCTCAACCATCAGGAAGGAGGTACAGGAGCCTCGGGACCCACACCACCAGGTTCAGGGACCGTTATTCCCCCTCAACCATCAGGAAGGAGGTACAGGAGCCTCAGGACTCACACCACCAGGTTCAGGAACCATCAGGAAGGAGGTACAGGAGCCTCAAGACTCTCACCACCTGGTTCAGGGACAGTTATTACCCTTAAACCATTAGGAAGGAGGTACAGGAGCCTCAGGACCCACACCACCAGGTTCAGGGACAGTTATTACCCCTCAACCATCAGGAAGGAGGTACAGGAGCCTCAGGACGCACACCACCAGGTTCAGGGACAGTTATTCCCCCTCAACCATCAGGAAGGAGGTACAGGAGCCTCAGGACCCACACCACCAGGTTCAGGGACCGTTATTACCCCTCAACCATCAGGAAGGAGGTACAGGAGCCTCAGGAACCCCACCACCAGGTTCAGGGACAGTTATTACCCCTCAACCACCAGGAAGGAGGTACAAGAGCCTCAGGACCTACACCACCAGGTTCAGGGACAGTTATTCCCCCTCAACCTTCATGAAGGAGGTACAGGAGCCTCAAGACTCACACTACCAGGTTCAGGGACAGTTATTCCCCCTCAACCTTCATGAAGGAGGTACAGGAGCCTCAGGACCCTCACCACCAGGTTCAGGGACCGTTATTCCCCCTCAACCGTCAGGAAGGAGGTACAGGAGGCTCAGGACCCGCACCACCAGGTTCAGGGACAGTTATTACCCCTCAACCATCAGGAAGGAGGTACAGGAGCCTCGGGACCCACACCACCAGGTTCAGGGACCGTTATTCCCCGTCAACCATCAGGAAGGAGGTACAGGAGCCACAGGACTCACACCACCAGGTTCAGGAACAGTTATTCCCCCTCAACCATCAGGAAGGAGGTACAGGAGCCTCAGGACTCACACCACCAGGTTCAGGAACCATCAGGAAGGAGGTACAGGAGCCTCAAGACTCTCACCACCTGGTTCAGGGACAGTTATTACCCTTAAACCATCAGGAAGGAGGTACAGGAGCCTCGGGTCCCACACCACCAGGTTCAGGGACCGTTATTCCCCCTCAACCATCAGGAAGGAGGTACAGGAGCCACAGGACTCACACCACCAGGTTCAGGAACAGTTATTCCCCCTCAACCATCAGGAAGGAGGTACAGGAGCCTCAGGACTCACACCACCAGGTTCAGGAACCATCAGGAAGGAGGTACAGGAGCCTCAAGACTCTCACCACCTGGTTCAGGGACAGTTATTACCCTTAAACCATTGGAAGGAGGTACAGGAGCCTCGGGTCCCACACCACCAGGTTCAGGGACCGTTATTCCCCCTCAACCATCAGGAAGGAGGTACAGGAGCCTCAGGACCAACACCACCAGGTACAGGAACAGTTATTACCCCTCAACCATCAGGAAGGAGGTACAGGAGCCGCAGGACCCTCACCACCAGGTTCAGGAAGCATCAGGAAGGAGGTACTGGAGCCTCAAGACCCTCACCACCTGGTTCAGAGACAGTTATTCCCCCTCAACCTTCAGGAAGGAGGTACAGGAGCCTCAGGACCCACACCACCAGGTTCAGGAACAGTTATTCCCCCTCAACCATCAAGAAGGAGGTACAGGAGCCTCAGGGCTCACACCACCAGGTTCAGGGACAGTTATTATCCCTCAACCATCAGGAAGGAGGTACAGGAGCCTCAGGACCTACACCACCAGGTTCAGGGACAGTTATTCCCCCTCAACCACCTGGAAGGAGGTACAGGAGCCTCAGGACCCACACCACCAGGTTCAGGGACAGTTATCACCCCTCAACCACCAGGAAGGAGGTACAGGAGCCGCAGGACCTACACCACCAGGTTCAGGGACAGTTATTACCCCTCAACCACCAGGAAGGAGGTACAGGAGCCTCAGGACCTACACCACCAGGTTCAGGGACAGTTATTCCCCCTCAACCTTCATGAAGGAAGTACAGGAGCCTCAAGACTCACACTACCAGGTTCAGGGACAGTTATTCCCCCTCAACCTTCATGAAGGAGGTACAGGAGCCTCAGGACCCTCACCACCAGGTTCAGGGACCGTTATTCCCCCTCAACCATCAGGAAGGAGGTACAGGAGTCTCAGGACCTACACCACCAGGTTCAGGGACAGTTATTACCCTTAAACCATTAGGAAGGAGGTACAGGAGGCTCAGGACCCACACCACCAGGTTCAGGGACAGTTATTCCCCCTCAACCTTCATGAAGGAAGTACAGGAGCCTCAAGACTCACACTACCAGGTTCAGGGACAGTTATTCCCCCTCAACCTTCATGAAGGAGGTACAGGAGCCTCAGGACCCTCACCACCAGGTTCAGGGACGGTTATACCCCCTCAACCATCAGGAAGGAGGTACAGGAGCCTCGGGACCCACACCACCAGGTTCAGGGACCGTTATTCCCCCTCAACCATCAGGAAGGAGGTACAGGAGCCTCAGGACTCACACCACCAGGTTCAGGAACCATCAGGAAGGAGGTACAGGAGCCTCAAGACTCTCACCACCTGGTTCAGGGACAGTTATTACCCTTAAACCATTAGGAAGGAGGTACAGGAGCCTCAGGACCCACACCACCAGGTTCAGGGACAGTTATTACCCCTCAACCATCAGGAAGGAGGTACAGGAGCCTCAGGACGCACACCACCAGGTTCAGGGACAGTTATTCCCCCTCAACCATCAGGAAGGAGGTACAGGAGCCTCAGGACGCACACCACCAGGTTCAGGGACAGTTATTCCCCATCAACCATCAGGAAGGAGGTACAGGAGCCTAAGGACCCCCACTACCAGGTTCAGGGACAGTTATTACCCCTCAACCATCAGGAAGGAGGTACAGGAGCCTCAGGACCCCCACCACCAGGTTCAGGGACAGTTATTAGCCCTCAACCATCAGGAAGGAGGTACAGGAGCCTCAGGACGCACACCACCAGGTTCAGGGACAGTTATTCCCCTCGACCATCAGGAAGGAGGTACAGGTGCCTCAGGACCCCCACCACCAGGTTCAGGGACAGTTATTCCCCCTCAACCATCAGGAAGGAGGTACAGGAGCCTCAGGGCTCACACCATCAGGTTCAGGAACAGTTATTACCCCTCAACCGTCAGGAAGGAGGTACAGGAGCCTCAGGACCCACACCACCAGGTTTAGGGACCGTTATTACCCCTCAACCATCAGGAAGGAGGTACAGGAGCCTCAGGACCCCCACCACCAAGTTCAGGGACAGTTATTACCCCTCAACCACCAGGAAGGAGGTACAGGAGCCTCAGGACCTACACCACCAGGTTCAGGGACAGTTATTCCCCCTCAACCTTCATGAAGGAGGTACAGGAGGCTCAGGACCCACACCACCAGGTTCAGGGACAGTTATTACCCCTCAACCATCAGGAAGGAGGTACAGGAGCCTCGGGACCCACACCACCAGGTTCAGGGACCGTTATTCCCCCTCAACCATCAGGAAGGAGGTACAGGAGCCACAGGACTCACACCACCAGGTTCAGGAACAGTTATTACCCCTCAACCATCAGGAAGGAGGTACAGGAGCCGCAAGACCCTCACCACCAGGTTCAGGGACAGTTATTACCCCTCAACCATCAGGAAGGAGGTACAGGAGCCTCAGGACCCCCACCACTAGGTTCAGGGACTGTTATTAGCCCTCAACCATCAGGAAGGAGGTACAGGAGCCTCAGGACGCACACCACCAGGTTCAGGGACAGTTATTCCCCTCGACCATCAGGAAGGAGGTACAGGTGCCTCAGGACACCCACCACCAGGTTCAGGGACAGTTATTACCCCTCAACCATCAGGAAGGAGGTACAGGAGCCTCAGGACCCCCACCACCAGGATCAGGGACAGTTATTACCCCTCAACCATCAGGAAGGAGGTACAGGAGCCTCAGGACTCACACCACCAGGTTCAGGAACAGTTATTACCCCTCAACCATCAGGAAGGAGGTATAGGAGCCTCAGGACGCACACCACCAGGTTCAGGGACAGTTATTACCCCTCAACCATCAGGAAGGAGGTACAGGAGCCTCAGGACTCACACCATCAGGTTCAGGAACAGTTATTACCTCTCAACCGTCAGGAAGGAGGTACAGGAGCCTCAGGACCCACACCACCAGGTTCAGGGACCGTTATTACCCCTCAACCATCAGGAAGGAGGTACAGGAGCCTCAGGACCCCCACCACCAGGTTCAGGGACCGTTATTCCCCCTCAACCATCAGGAAGGAGGTACAGGAGCCTCAGGACCAACACCACCAGGTTCAGGAACAGTTATTACCCCTCAACCATCAGGAAGGAGGTACAGTAGCCTCAAGACTCTCACCACCTGGTTCAGGGACAGTTATTACCCCTCAACCATCAGGAAGGAGGTACAGGAGTCTCAGGACGCACACCACCAGGGTCAGGGACAGTTATTCCCCCTCAACCATCAGGAAGGAGGTACAGGAGCCTAAGGACCCCCACTACCAGGTTCAGGGACAGTTATTACCCCTCAACCATCAGGAAGGAGGTACAGGAGCCTCAGGACCCCCACCACCAGGTTCAGGGACAGTTATTAGCCCTCAACCATCAGGAAGGAGGTACAGGAGCCTCAGGACGCACACCACCAGGTTCAGGGACAGTTATTCCCCTCGACCATCAGGAAGGAGGTACAGGTGCCTCAGGACCCCCACCACTAGGTTCAGGGACCGTTATTACCCCTCAACCATCAGGAAGGAGGTACAGGAGCCTCAGGACGCACGCCACCTGGTTCAGGGACAGTTATTCCCCCTCAACCATCAGGAAGGAGGTACAGGAGCCTAAGGACCCCCACTACCAGGTTCAGGGACAGTTATTACCCCTCAACCATCAGGAAGGAGGTACAGGAGCCTCAGGACCCCCACCACCAGGTTCAGGGATAGTTATTACCCCTCTACTGTGAGGAAGGAGGTACAGGAGCCTCAGGACTCACACCACCAGGTTCAGGGACAGTTATTACCCCTCAACCACCAGGAAGGAGGTACAGGAGCCGCAGGACCTACACCACCAGGTTCAGGGACAGTTATTCCCCCTCAACCAACAGGAAGGTACAGGAGCCTCAGGACCTACACCACCAGGTTCAGGGACAGTTATTCCCCCTCAACCTTCATGAAGGAAGTACAGGAGCCTCAAGACTCACACTACCAGGTTCAGGGACAGTTATTCCCCCTCAACCTTCATGAAGGAGGTACAGGAGCCTCAGGACTCTCACCACCAGGTTCAGGGACCGTTATTCCCCCTCAACCATCAGGAAGGAGGTACAGGAGCCTCAGGACCTACACCACCAGGTTCAGGGACAGTTATTACCCTTAAACCATTAGGAAGGAGGTACAGGAGGCTCAGGACCCACACCACCAGGTTCAGGGACAGTAATTACCACTCAACCATCAGGAAGGAGGTACAGGAGCCTCGGGACCCACACCACCAGGTTCAGGGACAGTTATTCCACCTCAACTATCAGGAAGGAGGTACAGGAGCCTCAGGACTCACACCACCAGGTTCAGGGACAGTTATTACCCTTAAACCATTAGGAAGGAGGTATAGGAGCCTCAGGACCCCCACCACCAGGTTCAGGGACAGTTATTACCCCTCAACCATCAGGAAGGAGGTACAGGAGCCTCAGGACCCACACCACCTGGTTCAGGGACAGTTATTTCCCCTCAACCATCAGGAAGGAGGTACAGGAGCCTCAGGACCCCCACCACCAGGTTCAGGGACAGTTATTAGCCCTCAACCATCAGGAAGGAGGTACAGGAGCCTCAGAACGCACACCACCAGGTTCAGGGACAGTTATTCCCCTCGACCATCAGGAAGGAGGTACAGGAGCCTCAGGACCCCCACCACCAGGTTCAGGGACAGTTATTACCCCTCAACCATCAGGAAGGAGGTACAGGAGCCTCAGGACGCACACCACCAGGTTCAGGGACAGTTATTACCCCTCAACCATCAGGAAGGAGGTTCAGGAGCCTCAGGACTCACACCACCAGGTTGAGGAACAGTTATTACCCCTCAACAGTCAGGAAGGAGGTACAGGAGTCTCAGGACCCACACCACCAGGTTCAGGGACAGTTATTCCCCCTCAACCATCAGGAAGGAGGTACAGGATCCTCAGGACTCACACCACCAGGTTCAGGGACAGTTATTACCCCTCAACCACCAGGAAGGAGGTACAGGAGCCGCAGGACCTACACCACCAGGTTCAGGGACAGTTATTCCCCCTCAACCACCAGGAAGGTACAGGAGCCTCAGGACCTACACCACCAGGTTCAGGGACAGTTATTCCCCCTCAACCTTCATGAAGGAAGTACAGGAGCCTCAAGACTCACACTACCAGGTTCAGGGACAGTTATTCCCCCTCAACCTTCATGAAGGAGGTACAGGAGCCTCAGGACTCTCACTACCAGGTTCAGGGACCGTTATTCCCCCTCAACCATCAGGAAGGAGGTACAGGAGCCTCAGGACCTACACCACCAGGTTCAGGGACAGTTATTACCCTTAAACCATTAGGAAGGAGGTACAGGAGGCTCAGGACCCACACCACCAGGTTCAGGGACAGTAATTACCACTCAACCATCAGGAAGGAGGTACAGGAGCCTCGGGACCCACACCACCAGGTTCAGGGACCGTTATTCCACCTCAACTATCAGGAAGTAGGTACAGGAGCCTCAGGACTCACACCACCAGGTTCAGGAACCATCAGGAAGGAGGTACAGTAGCCTCAAGACTCTCACCACCTGGTTCAGGGACAGTTATTACCCCTCTACTGTGAGGAAGGAGGTACAGGAGCCTCAGGACCCACACCACCAGGTTCAGGGACCGTTATTACCCCTCAACCATCAGGAAGGAGGTTCAGGAGCCTCAGGAACCCCACCACCAGGTTCAGGGACAGTTATTACCCCTCAACCACCAGGAAGGAGGTACAAGAGCCTCAGGACCTACACCACCAGGTTCAGGGACAGTTATTCCCCCTCAACCTTCATGAAGGAGGTACAGGAGCCTCAAGACTCACACTACCAGGTTCAGGGACAGTTATTCCCCCTCAACCTTCATGAAGGAGGTACAGGAGCCTCAGGACCCTCACCACCAGGTTCAGGGACCGTTATTCCCCCTCAACCGTCAGGAAGGAGGTACAGGAGGCTCAGGACCCGCACCACCAGGTTCAGGGACAGTTATTACCCCTCAACCATCAGGAAGGAGGTACAGGAGCCTCGGGACCCACACCACCAGGTTCAGGGACCGTTATTCCCCGTCAACCATCAGGAAGGAGGTACAGGAGCCACAGGACTCACACCACCAGGTTCAGGAACAGTTATTCCCCCTCAACCATCAGGAAGGAGGTACAGGAGCCTCAGGACTCACACCACCAGGTTCAGGAACCATCAGGAAGGAGGTACAGGAGCCTCAAGACTCTCACCACCTGGTTCAGGGACAGTTATTACCCTTAAACCATCAGGAAGGAGGTACAGGAGCCTCGGGTCCCACACCACCAGGTTCAGGGACCGTTATTCCCCCTCAACCATCAGGAAGGAGGTACAGGAGCCTCAGGACCAACACCACCAGGTTCAGGAACAGTTATTACCCCTCAACCATCAGGAAGGAGGTACAGGAGCCGCAGGACCCTCACCACCAGGTTCAGGAACCATCAGGAAGGAGGTACTGGAGCCTCAAGACTCTCACCACCTGGTTCAGGGACAGTTATTACCCTTAAACCATTAGGAAGGAGGTACAGGAGCCTCAGGACCCCCACCACCAGGTTCAGGGACAGTTATTACCCCTCAACCATCAGGAAGGAGGTACAGGAGCCTCAGGACGCACACCACCAGGTTCAGGGACAGTTATTCCCCCTCAACCATCAGGAAGGAGGTACAGGAATCCTCAGGACCCACACCACCTGGTTCAGGGACAGTTATTTCCCCTCAACGATCAGGAAGGAGGTACAGGAGCCTCAGGACCCCCACCACCAGGTTCAGGGACAGTTATTACCCCTCAACCATCAGGAGGAGGTACAGGAGCCTCAGGACCCCCACCACCAGGTTCAGGGACAGTTATTAGCCCTCAACCATCAGGAAGGAGGTACAGGAGCCTCAGAACGCACACCACCAGGTTCAGGGACAGTTATTCCCCTCAACCATCAGGAAGGAGGTACAGGAGCCTCAGGACGCACACCACCAGGTTCAGGGACAGTTATTACCCCTCAACCATCAGGAAGGAGGTACAGGAGCCTCAGGACTCACACCACCAGGTTGAGGAACAGTTATTACCCCTCAACAGTCAGGAAGGAGGTACAGGAGTCTCAGGACCCACACCACCAGGTTCAGGGACAGTTATTCCCCCTCAACCATCAGGAAGGAGGTACAGGAGCCTCAGGACTCTCACCACCAGGTTCAGGGACCGTTATTCCCCCTCAACCATCAGGAAGGAGGTACAGGAGCCTCAGGACCTACACCACCAGGTTCAGGGACAGTTATTACCCTTAAACCATTAGGAAGGAGGTACAGGAGGCTCAGGACCCACACCACCAGGTTCAGGGACAGTAATTAACACTCAACCATCAGGAAGGAGGTACAGGAGCCTCGGGACCCACACCACCAGGTTCAGGGACCGTTATTCCACCTCACCTATCAGGAAGGAGGTACAGGAGCCTCAGGACTCACACCACCAGGTTCAGGAATCATCAGGAAGGAGGTACAGTAGCCTCAAGACTCTCACCACCTGGTTCAGGGACAGTTATTACCCCTCTACTGTGAGGAAGGAGGTACAGGAGCCTCAGGACCCACACCACCAGGTTCAGGGACCGTTATTACCCCTCAACCATCAGGAAGGAGGTACAGGAGCCTCAGGAACCCCACCACCAGGTTCAGGGACAGTTATTACCCCTCAACCACCAGGAAGGAGGTACAAGAGCCTCAGGACCTACACCACCAGGTTCAGGGACAGTTATTCCCCCTCAACCTTCATGAAGGAGGTACAGGAGCCTCAAGACTCACACTACCAGGTTCAGGGACAGTTATTCCCCCTCAACCTTCATGAAGGAGGTACAGGAGCCTCAGGACCCTCACCACCAGGTTCAGGGACCGTTATTCCCCCTCAACCGTCAGGAAGGAGGTACAGGAGGCTCAGGACCCGCACCACCAGGTTCAGGGACAGTTATTACCCCTCAACCATCAAGAAGGAGGTACAGGAGCCTCGGGACCCACACCACCAGGTTCAGGGACCGTTATTCCCCGTCAACCATCAGGAAGGAGGTACAGGAGCCACAGCACTCACACCACCAGGTTCAGGAACAGTTATTCCCCCTCAACCATCAGGAAGGAGGTACAGGAGCCTCAGGACTCACACCACCAGGTTCAGGAACCATCAGGAAGGAGGTACAGGAGCCTCAAGACTCTCACCACCTGGTTCAGGGACAGTTATTACCCTTAAACCATCAGGAAGGAGGTACAGGAGCCTCGGGTCCCACACCACCAGGTTCAGGGACCGTTATTCCCCCTCAACCATCAGGAAGGAGGTACAGGAGCCGCAGGACCCTCACCACCAGGTTCAGGAAGCATCAGGAAGGAGGTACTGGAGCCTCAAGACTCTCACCACCTGGTTCAGAGACAGATATTCCCCCTCAACCTTCAGGAAGGAGGTACAGGAGCCTCAGGACCCACACCACCAGGTTCAGGAACAGTTATTCCCCCTCAACCATCAAGAAGGAGGTACAGGAGCCTCAGGGCTCACACCACCAGGTTCAGGGACAGTTATTATCCCTCAACCATCAGGAAGGAGGTACAGGAGCCTCAGGGCCTACACCACCAGGTTCAGGGACAGTTATTCCCCCTCAACCACCTGGAAGGAGGTACAGGAGCCTCAGGACCCACACCACCAGGTTCAGGGACAGTTATCACCCCTCAACCACCAGGAAGGAGGTACAGGAGCCGCAGGACCTACACCACCAGGTTCAGGGACAGTTATTACCCCTCAACCACCAGGAAGGAGGTACAGGAGCCTCAGGACCTAAACCACCAGGTTCAGGGACAGTTATTCCCCCTCAACCTTCATGAAGGAAGTACAGGAGCCTCAAGACTCACACTACCAGGTTCAGGGACAGTTATTCCCCCTCAACCTTCATGAAGGAGGTACAGGAGCCTCAGGACCCTCACCACCAGGTTCAGGGACCGTTATTCCCCCTCAACCATCAGGAAGGAGGTACAGGAGCCTCAGGACCTACACCACCAGGTTCAGGGACAGTTATTACCCTTAAACCATTAGGAAGGAGGTACAGGAGGCTCAGGACCCACACCACCAGGTTCAGGGACAGTTATTCCCCCTCAACCTTCATGAAGGAAGTACAGGAGCCTCAAGACTCACACTACCAGGTTCAGGGACAGTTATTCCCCCTCAACCTTCATGAAGGAGGTACAGGAGCCTCAGGACCCTCACCACCAGGTTCAGGGACGGTTATACCCCCTCAACCATCAGGAAGGAGGTACAGGAGCCTCGGGACCCACACCACCAGGTTCAGGGACCGTTATTCCCCCTCAACCATCAGGAAGGAGGTACAGGAGCCTCAGGACTCACACCACCAGGTTCAGGAACCATCAGGAAGGAGGTACAGGAGCCTCAGGACCCACACCACCAGGTTCAGGGACCGTTATTACCCCTCAACCATCAGGAAGGAGGTACAGGAGCCTCAGGACCCCCACCACCAAGTTCAGGGACAGTTATTACCCCTCAACCACCAGGAAGGAGGTACAGGAGCCTCAGGACCTACACCACCAGGTTCAGGGACAGTTATTCCCCCTCAACCTTCATGAAGGAGGTACAGGAGGCTCAGGACCCACACCACCAGGTTCAGGGACAGTTATTACCCCTCAACCATCAGGAAGGAGGTACAGGAGCCTCGGGACCCACACCACCAGGTTCAGGGACCGTTATTCCCCCTCAACCATCAGGAAGGAGGTACAGGAGCCACAGGACTCACACCACCAGGTTCAGGAACAGTTATTACCCCTCAACCATCAGGAAGGAGGTACAGGAGCCGCAAGACCCTCACCACCAGGTTCAGGGACAGTTATTACCCCTCAACCATCAGGAAGGAGGTACAGGAGCCTCAGGACCCCCACCACTAGGTTCAGGGACAGTTATTAGCCCTCAACCATCAGGAAGGAGGTACAGGAGCCTCAGGACGCACACCACCAGGTTCAGGGACAGTTATTCCCCTCGACCATCAGGAAGGAGGTACAGGTGCCTCAGGACCCCCACCACCAGGTTCAGGGACAGTTATTACCCCTCAACCATCAGGAAGGAGGTACAGGAGCCTCAGGACCCCCACCACCAGGTTCAGGGACAGTTATTACCCCTCAACCATCAGGAAGGAGGTACAGGAGCCTCAGGACTCACACCACCAGGTTCAGGAACAGTTATTACCCCTCAACCATCAGGAAGGAGGTACAGGAGCCTCAGGACTCACACCATCAGGTTCAGGAACAGTTATTACCTCTCAACCGTCAGGAAGGAGGTACAGGAGCCTCAGGACCCACACCACCAGGTTCAGGGACCGTTATTACCCCTCAACCATCAGGAAGGAGGTACAGGAGCCTCAGGACCCCCACCACCAGGTTCAGGGACCGTTATTCCCCCTCAACCATCAGGAAGGAGGTACAGGAGCCTCAGGACCAACACCACCAGGTTCAGGAACAGTTATTACCCCTCAACCATCAGGAAGGAGGTACAGTAGCCTCAAGACTCTCACCACCTGGTTCAGGGACAGTTATTACCCCTCAACCATGAGGAAGGAGGTACAGGAGTCTCAGGACGCACACCACCAGGGTCAGGGACAGTTATTCCCCCTCAACCATCAGGAAGGAGGTACAGGAGCCTAAGGACCCCCACTACCAGGTTCAGGGACAGTTATTACCCCTCAACCATCAGGAAGGAGGTACAGGAGCCTCAGGACCCCCACCACCAGGTTCAGGGACAGTTATTAGCCCTCAACCATCAGGAAGGAGGTACAGGAGCCTCAGGACGCACACCACCAGGTTCAGGGACAGTTATTCCCCTCGACCATCAGGAAGGAGGTACAGGTGCCTCAGGACCCCCACCACTAGGTTCAGGGACCGTTATTACCCCTCAACCATCAGGAAGGAGGTACAGGAGCCTCAGGACGCACGCCACCTGGTTCAGGGACAGTTATTCCCCCTCAACCATCAGGAAGGAGGTACAGGAGCCTAAGGACCCCCACTACCAGGTTCAGGGACAGTTATTACCCCTCAACCATCAGGAAGGAGGTACAGGAGCCTCAGGACCCCCACCACCAGGTTCAGGGATAGTTATTAGCCCTCAACCATCAGGAAGGAGGTACAGGAGCCTCAGGACGCACACCACCAGGTTCAGGGACAGTTATTACCCCTCAACCATCAGGAAGGAGGTACAGGAACCTCAGGACCCACACCACCAGGTTCAGGAACAGTTATTACCCCTCAACCATCAGGAAGGAGGTACAGGAGCCTCAGGACGCACACCACCAGGTTCAGGGACAGTTATTCCCCCTCAACCATCAGGAAGGAGGTACAGGAGCCTCAGGACTCACACCATCAGGTTCAGGAACAGTTATTCCCCCTCAACCGTCAGGAAGGAGGTACAGGAGCCTCAGGACCCACACCACCAGGTTCAGGGACCGTTATTACCCCTCAACCATCAGGAAGGAGGTACAGGAGCCTCAGGACTCACACCACCAGGTTCAGGAACCATCAGGAAGGAGGTACAGGAGCCTCAAGACTCTCACCACCTGGTTCAGGGACAGTTATTACCCTTAAACCATTAGGAAGGAGGTACAGGAGCCTCAGGACCCCCACCACCAGGTTCAGGGACAGTTAGTACCCCTCAACCATCAGGAAGGAGGTACAGGAGCCTCAGGACGCACACCACCAGGTTCAGGGACAGTTATTCCCCCTCAACCATCAGGAAGGAGGTACAGGAGCCTCAGGACTCACACCATCAGGTTCAGGAACAGTTATTACCCCTCTACTGTGAGGAAGGAGGTACAGGAGCCTCAGGACCCACACCACCAGGTTCAGGGACCGTTATTACCCCTCAACCATCAGGAAGGAGGTACAGGAGCCTCAGGAACCCCACCACCAGGTTCAGGGACAGTTATTACCCCTCAACCACCAGGAAGGAGGTACAAGAGCCTCAGGACCTACACCACCAGGTTCAGGGACAGTTATTCCCCCTCAACCTTCATGAAGGAGGTACAGGAGCCTCAAGACTCTCACCACCTGGTTCAGGGACAGTTATTACCCTTAAACCATCAGGAAGGAGGTACAGGAGCCTCGGGTCCCACACCACCAGGTTCAGGGACCGTTATTCCCCCTCAACCATCAGGAAGGAGGTACAGGAGCCTCAGGACCAACACCACCAGGTTCAGGAACAGTTATTACCCCTCAACCATCAGGAAGGAGGTACAGGAGCCGCAGGACCCTCACCACCAGGTTCAGGAACCATCAGGAAGGAGGTACTGGAGCCTCAAGACTCTCACCACCTGGTTCAGGGACAGTTATTACCCTTAAACCATTAGGAAGGAGGTACAGGAGCCTCAGGACCCCCACCACCAGGTTCAGGGACAGTTATTACCCCTCAACCATCAGGAAGGAGGTACAGGAGCCTCAGGACGCACACCACCAGGTTCAGGGACAGTTATTCCCCCTCAACCATCAGGAAGGAGGTACAGGAGGCTCAGGACCCACACCACCTGGTTCAGGGACAGTTATTTCCCCTCAACCATCAGGAAGGAGGTACAGGAGCCTCAGGACCCCCACCACCAGGTTCAGGGACAGTTATTACCCCTCAACAATCAGGAGGAGGTACAGGAGCCTCAGGACCCCCACCACCAGGTTCAGGGACAGTTATTAGCCCTCAACCATCAGGAAGGAGGTACAGGAGCCTCAGGACGCACACCACCAGGTTCAGGGACAGTTATTCCCCTCGACCATCAGGAAGGAGGTACAGGTGCCTCAGGACCCCCACCACTAGGTTCAGGGACCGTTATTACCCCTCAACCATCAGGAAGGAGGTACAGGAGCCTCAGGACGCACGCCACCTGGTTCAGGGACAGTTATTCCCCCTCAACCATCAGGAAGGAGGTACAGGAGCCTAAGGACCCCCACTACCAGGTTCAGGGACAGTTATTACCCCTCAACCATCCGGAAGGAGGTACAGGAGCCTCAGGACCCCCACCACCAGGTTCAGGGATAGTTATTAGCCCTCAACCATCAGGAAGGAGGTACAGGAGCCTCAGGACGCACACCACCAGGTTCAGGGACAGTTATTACCCCTCAACCATCAGGAAGGAGGTACAGGAGCCTCAGGACCCACACCACCAGGTTCAGGAACAGTTATTACCCCTCAACCATCAGGAAGGAGGTACAGGAGCCTCAGGACGCACACCACCAGGTTCAGGGACAGTTATTCCCCCTCAACCATCAGGAAGGAGGTACAGGAGCCTCAGGACTCACACCATCAGGTTCAGGAACAGTTATTCCCCCTCAACCGTCAGGAAGGAGGTACAGGAGCCTCGGGACCCACACCACCAGGTTCAGGGACCGTTATTCCCCGTCAACCATCAGGAAGGAGGTACAGGAGCCACAGGACTCACACCACCAGGTTCAGGAACAGTTATTCCCCCTCAACCATCAGGAAGGAGGTACAGGAGCCTCAGGACTCACACCACCAGGTTCAGGAACCATCAGGAAGGAGGTACAGGAGCCTCAAGACTCTCACCACCTGGTTCAGGGACAGTTATTACCCTTAAACCATCAGGAAGGAGGTACAGGAGCCTCGGGTCCCACACCACCAGGTTCAGGGACCGTTATTCCCCCTCAACCATCAGGAAGGAGGTACAGGAGCCTCAGGACCAACACCACCAGGTTCAGGAACAGTTATTACCCCTCAACCATCAGGAAGGAGGTACAGGAGCCGCAGGACCCTCACCACCAGGTTCAGGAACCATCAGGAAGGAGGTACTGGAGCCTCAAGACTCTCACCACCTGGTTCAGGGACAGTTATTACCCTTAAACCATTAGGAAGGAGGTACAGGAGCCTCAGGACCCCCACCACCAGGTTCAGGGACAGTTATTACCCCTCAACCATCAGCAAGGAGGTACAGGAGCCTCAGGACGCACACCACCAGGTTCAGGGACAGTTATTCCCCCTCAACCATCAGGAAGGAGGTACAGGAGGCTCAGGACCCACACCACCTGGTTCAGGGACAGTTATTTCCCCTCAACCATCAGGAAGGAGGTACAGGAGCCTCAGGACCCCCACCACCAGGTTCAGGGACAGTTATTACCCCTCAACAATCAGGAGGAGGTACAGGAGCCTCAGGACCCCCACCACCAGGTTCAGGGACAGTTATTAGCCCTCAACCATCAGGAAGGAGGTACAGGAGCCTCAGGACGCACACCACCAGGTTCAGGGACAGTTATTCCCCTCGACCATCAGGAAGGAGGTACAGGTGCCTCAGGACCCCCACCACTAGGTTCAGGGACCGTTATTACCCCTCAACCATCAGGAAGGAGGTACAGGAGCCTCAGGACGCACGCCACCTGGTTCAGGGACAGTTATTCCCCCTCAACCATCAGGAAGGAGGTACAGGAGCCTAAGGACCCCCACTACCAGGTTCAGGGACAGTTATTACCCCTCAACCATCCGGAAGGAGGTACAGGAGCCTCAGGACCCCCACCACCAGGTTCAGGGATAGTTATTAGCCCTCAACCATCAGGAAGGAGGTACAGGAGCCTCAGGACGCACACCACCAGGTTCAGGGACAGTTATTACCCCTCAACCATCAGGAAGGAGGTACAGGAGCCTCAGGACCCACACCACCAGGTTCAGGAACAGTTATTACCCCTCAACCATCAGGAAGGAGGTACAGGAGCCTCAGGACGCACACCACCAGGTTCAGGGACAGTTATTCCCCCTCAACCATCAGGAAGGAGGTACAGGAGCCTCAGGACTCACACCATCAGGTTCAGGAACAGTTATTCCCCCTCAACCGTCAGGAAGGAGGTACAGGAGCCTCAGGACCCACACCACCAGGTTCAGGGACCGTTATTACCCCTCAACCATCAGGAAGGAGGTACAGGAGCCTCAGGACTCACACCACCAGGTTCAGGAACCATCAGGAAGGAGGTACAGGAGCCTCAAGACTCTCACCACCTGGTTCAGGGACAGTTATTACCCTTAAACCATTAGGAAGGAGGTACAGGAGCCTCAGGACCCCCACCACCAGGTTCAGGGACAGTTAGTACCCCTCAACCATCAGGAAGGAGGTACAGGAGCCTCAGGACGCACACCACCAGGTTCAGGGACAGTTATTCCCCCTCAACCATCAGGAAGGAGGTACAGGAGCCTCAGGACTCACACCATCAGGTTCAGGAACAGTTATTACCCCTCAACCATCAGGAAGGAGGTACAGGAGCCTCAGGACCCTCACCACCAGGTTCAGGGACCGTTATTCCCCCTCAACCGTCAGGAAGGAGGTACAGGAGGCTCAGGACCCGCACCACCAGGTTCAGGGACAGTTATTACCCCTCAACCATCAGGAAGGAGGTACAGGAGCCTCGGGACCCACACCACCAGGTTCAGGGACCGTTATTCCCCGTCAACCATCAGGAAGGAGGTACAGGAGCCACAGGACTCACACCACCAGGTTCAGGAACAGTTATTCCCCCTGAACCATCAGGAAGGAGGTACAGGAGCCTCAGGACTCACACCACCAGGTTCAGGAACCATCAGGAAGGAGGTACAGGAGCCTCAAGACTCTCACCACCTGGTTCAGGGACAGTTATTACCCTTAAACCATCAGGAAGGAGGTACAGGAGCCTCGGGTCCCACACCACCAGGTTCAGGGACCGTTATTCCCCCTCAACCATCAGGAAGGAGGTACAGGAGCCTCAGGACCAACACCACCAGGTTCAGGAACAGTTATTACCCCTCAACCATCAGGAAGGAGGTACAGGAGCCGCAGGACCCTCACCACCAGGTTCAGGAACCATCAGGAAGGAGGTACTGGAGCCTCAAGACTCTCACCACCTGGTTCAGGGACAGTTATTACCCTTAAACCATTAGGAAGGAGGTACAGGAGCCTCAGGACCCCCACCACCAGGTTCAGGGACAGTTATTACCCCTCAACCATCAGGAAGGAGGTACAGGAGCCTCAGGACGCACACCACCAGGTTCAGGGACAGTTATTCCCCCTCAACCATCAGGAAGGAGGTACAGGAGCCTCAGGACCCACACCACCTGGTTCAGGGACAGTTATTTCCCCTCAACCATCAGGAAGGAGGTACAGGAGCCTCAGGACCCCCACCACCAGGTTCAGGGACAGTTATTACCCCTCAACCATCAGGAGGAGGTACAGGAGCCTCAGGACCCCCACCACCAGGTTCAGGGACAGTTATTAGCCCTCAACCATCAGGAAGGAGGTACAGGAGCCTCAGAACGCACACCACCAGGTTCAGGGACAGTTATTCCCCTCGACCATCAGGAAGGAGGTACAGGAGCCTCAGGACCCCCACCACCAGGTTCAGGGACAGTTATTACCCCTCAACCATCAGGAAGGAGGTACAGGAGCCACAGGACGCACACCACCAGGTTCAGGGACAGTTATTACCCCTCAACCATCAGGAAGGAGGTACAGGAGCCTCAGGACTCACACCACCAGGTTGAGGAACAGTTATTACCCCTCAACAGTCAGGAAGGAGGTACAGGAGTCTCAGGACCCACACCACCAGGTTCAGGGACAGTTATTCCCCCTCAACCATCAGGAAGGAGGTACAGGAGCCTCAGGACTCACACCACCAGGTTCAGGGACAGTTATTACCCCTCAACCACCAGGAAGGAGGTACAGGAGCCGCAGGACCTACACCACCAGGTTCAGGGACAGTTATTCCCCCTCAACCAACAGGAAGGTACAGGAGCCTCAGGACCTACACCACCAGGTTCAGGGACAGTTATTCCCCCTCAACCTTCATGAAGGAAGTACAGGAGCCTCAAGACTCACACTACCAGGTTCAGGGACAGTTATTCCCCCTCAACCTTCATGAAGGAGGTACAGGAGCCTCAGGACTCTCACCACCAGGTTCAGGGACCGTTATTCCCCCTCAACCATCAGGAAGGAGGTACAGGAGCCTCAGGACCTACACCACCAGGTTCAGGGACAGTTATTACCCTTAAACCATTAGGAAGGAGGTACAGGAGGCTCAGGACCCACACCACCAGGTTCAGGGACAGTAATTACCACTCAACCATCAGGAAGGAGGTACAGG
Source organism: Hypanus sabinus (assembly GCF_030144855.1). Taxonomy (NCBI): domain Eukaryota; kingdom Metazoa; phylum Chordata; class Chondrichthyes; order Myliobatiformes; family Dasyatidae; genus Hypanus; species Hypanus sabinus. Next base: position 25,137 of record NW_026779682.1, read on the forward strand.
AGCCTCGGGACCCACACCACCAGGTTCAGGGACCGTTATTCCACCCCAACTATCAGGAAGGAGGTACAGGAGCCTCAGGACTCACACCACCAGGTTCAGGAACCATCAGGAAGGAGGTACAGTAGCCTCAAGACTCTCACCACCTGGTTCAGGGACAGTTATTACCCTTAAACCATTAGGAAGGAGGTATAGGAGCCTCAGGACCCCCACCACCAGGTTCAGGGACAGTTATTACCCCTCAACCATCAGGAAGGAGGTACAGGAGCCTCAGGACCCACACCACCTGGTTCAGGGACAGTTATTTCCCCTCAACCATCAGGAAGGAGGTACAGGAGCCTCAGGACCCCCACCACCAGGTTCAGGGACAGTTATTAGCCCTCAACCATCAGGAAGGAGGTACAGGAGCCTCAGAACGCACACCACCAGGTTCAGGGACAGTTATTCCCCTCGACCATCAGGAAGGAGGTACAGGAGCCTCAGGACCCCCACCACCAGGTTCAGGGACAGTTATTACCCCTCAACCATCAGGAAGGAGGTACAGGAGCCTCAGGACGCACACCACCAGGTTCAGGGACAGTTATTACCCCTCAACCATCAGGAAGGAGGTTCAGGAGCCTCAGGACTCACACCACCAGGTTGAGGAACAGTTATTACCCCTCAACAGTCAGGAAGGAGGTACAGGAGTCTCAGGACCCACACCACCAGGTTCAGGGACAGTTATTCCCCCTCAACCATCAGGAAGGAGGTACAGGATCCTCAGGACTCACACCACCAGGTTCAGGGACAGTTATTACCCCTCAACCACCAGGAAGGAGGTACAGGAGCCGCAGGACCTACACCACCAGGTTCAGGGACAGTTATTCCCCCTCAACCACCAGGAAGGTACAGGAGCCTCAGGACCTACACCACCAGGTTCAGGGACAGTTATTCCCCCTCAACCTTCATGAAGGAAGTACAGGAGCCTCAAGACTCACACTACCAGGTTCAGGGACAGTTATTCCCCCTCAACCTTCATGAAGGAGGTACAGGAGCCTCAGGACTCTCACTACCAGGTTCAGGGACCGTTATTCCCCCTCAACCATCAGGAAGGAGGTACAGGAGCCTCAGGACCTACACCACCAGGTTCAGGGACAGTTATTACCCTTAAACCATTAGGAAGGAGGTACAGGAGGCTCAGGACCCACACCACCAGGTTCAGGGACAGTAATTACCACTCAACCATCAGGAAGGAGGTACAGGAGCCTCGGGACCCACACCACCAGGTTCAGGGACCGTTATTCCACCTCAACTATCAGGAAGTAGGTACAGGAGCCTCAGGACTCACACCACCAGGTTCAGGAACCATCAGGAAGGAGGTACAGTAGCCTCAAGACTCTCACCACCTGGTTCAGGGACAGTTATTACCCCTCTACTGTGAGGAAGGAGGTACAGGAGCCTCAGGACCCACACCACCAGGTTCAGGGACCGTTATTACCCCTCAACCATCAGGAAGGAGGTACAGGAGCCTCAGGAACCCCACCACCAGGTTCAGGGACAGTTATTACCCCTGAACCACCAGGAAGGAGGTACAAGAGCCTCAGGACCTACACCACCAGGTTCAGGGACAGTTATTCCCCCTCAACCTTCATGAAGGAGGTACAGGAGCCTCAAGACTCACACTACCAGGTTCAGGGACAGTTATTCCCCCTCAACCTTCATGAAGGAGGTACAGGAGCCTCAGGACCCTCACCACCAGGTTCAGGGACCGTTATTCCCCCTCAACCGTCAGGAAGGAGGTACAGGAGGCTCAGGACCCGCACCACCAGGTTCAGGGACAGTTATTACCCCTCAACCATCAGGAAGGAGGTACAGGAGCCTCGGGACCCACACCACCAGGTTCAGGGACCGTTATTCCCCGTCAACCATCAGGAAGGAGGTACAGGAGCCACAGGACTCACACCACCAGGTTCAGGAACAGTTATTCCCCCTCAACCATCAGGAAGGAGGTACAGGAGCCTCAGGACTCACACCACCAGGTTCAGGAACCATCAGGAAGGAGGTACAGGAGCCTCAAGACTCTCACCACCTGGTTCAGGGACAGTTATTACCCTTAAACCATCAGGAAGGAGGTACAGGAGCCTCGGGTCCCACACCACCAGGTTCAGGGACCGTTATTCCCCCTCAACCATCAGGAAGGAGGTACAGGAGCCTCAGGACCAACACCACCAGGTTCAGGAACAGTTATTACCCCTCAACCATCAGGAAGGAGGTACAGGAGCCGCAGGACCCTCACCACCAGGTTCAGGAACCATGAGGAAGGAGGTACTGGAGCCTCAAGACTCTCACCACCTGGTTCAGGGAGTTATTACCCTTAAACCATTAGGAAGGAGGTACAGGAGCCTCAGGACCCCCACCACCAGGTTCAGGGACAGTTATTACCCCTCAACCATCAGGAAGGAGGTACAGGAGCCTCAGGACGCACACCACCAGGTTCAGGGACAGTTATTCCCCCTCAACCATCAGGAAGGAGGTACAGGAGCCTCAGGACCCACACCACCTGGTTCAGGGACAGTTATTTCCCCTCAACCATCAGGAAGGAGGTACAGGAGCCTCAGGACCCCCACCACCAGGTTCAGGGACAGTTATTACCCCTCAACCATCAGGAGGAGGTACAGGAGCCTCAGGACCCCCACCACCAGGTTCAGGGACAGTTATTAGCCCTCAACCATTAGGAAGGAGGTACAGGAGCCTCAGAACGCACACCACCAGGTTCAGGGACAGTTATTCCCCTCTACCATCAGGAAGGAGGTACAGGAGCCTCAGGACCCCCACCACCAGGTTCAGGGACAGTTATTACCCCTCAACCATCAGGAAGGAGGTACAGGAGCCTCAGGACGCACACCACCAGGTTCAGGGACAGTTATTACCCCTCAACCATCAGGAAGGAGGTACGGGAGCCTCAGGACTCACACCACCAGGTTGAGGAACAGTTATTACCCCTCAACAGTCAGGAAGGAGGTACAGGAGTCTCAGGACCCACACCACCAGGTTCAGGGACAGTTATTCCCCCTCAACCATCAGGAAGGAGGTACAGGAGCCTCAGGACTCACACCACCAGGTTCAGGGACAGTTATTACCCCTCAACCACCAGGAAGGAGGTACAGGAGCCGCAGGACCTACACCACCAGGTTCAGGGACAGTTATTCCCCCTCAACCACCAGGAAGGTACAGGAGCCTCAGGACCTACACCACCAGGTTCAGGGACAGTTATTCCCCCTCAACCTTCATGAAGGAAGTACAGGAGCCTCAAGACTCACACTACCAGGTTCAGGGACAGTTAGTCCCCCTCAACCTTCATGAAGGAGGTACAGGAGCCTCAGGACTCTCACCACCAGGTTCAGGGACCGTTATTCCCCCTCAACCATCAGGAAGGAGGTACAGGAGCCTCAGGACCTACACCACCAGGTTCAGGGACAGTTATTACCCTTAAACCATTAGGAAGGAGGTACAGGAGGCTCAGGACCCACACCACCAGGTTCAGGGACAGTAATTACCACTCAACCATCAGGAAGGAGGTACAGGAGCCTCGGGACCCACACCACCAGGTTCAGGGACCGTTATTCCACCTCAACTATCAGGAAGGAGGTACAGGAGCCTCAGGACTCACACCACCAGGTTCAGGAACCATCAGGAAGGAGGTACAGTAGCCTCAAGACTCTCACCACCTGGTTCAGGGACAGTTATTACCCTTAAACCATTAGGAAGGAGGTATAGGAGCCTCAGGACCCCCACCACCAGGTTCAGGGACAGTTATTACCCCTCAACCATCAGGAAGGAGGTACAGGAGCCTCAGGACCCACACCACCTGGTTCAGGGACAGTTATTTCCCCTCAACCATCAGGAAGGAGGTACAGGAGCCTCAGGACCCCCACCACCAGGTTCAGGGACAGTTATTAGCCCTCAACCATCAGGAAGGAGGTACAGGAGCCTCAGAACGCACACCACCAGGTTCAGGGACAGTTATTCCCCTCGACCATCAGGAAGGAGGTACAGGAGCCTCAGGACCCCCACCACCAGGTTCAGGGACAGTTATTACCCCTCAACCATCAGGAAGGAGGTACAGGAGCCTCAGGACGCACACCACCAGGTTCAGGGACAGTTATTACCCCTCAACCATCAGGAAGGAGGTTCAGGAGCCTCAGGACTCACACCACCAGGTTGAGGAACAGTTATTACCCCTCAACAGTCAGGAAGTAGGTACAGGAGTCTCAGGACCCACACCACCAGGTTCAGGGACAGTTATTCCCCCTCAACCATCAGGAAGGAGGTACAGGAGCCTCAGGACTCACACCACCAGGTTCAGGGACAGTTATTACCCCTCAACCACCAGGAAGGAGGTACAGGAGCCGCAGGACCTACACCACCAGGTTCAGGGACAGTTATTCCCCCTCAACCACCAGGAAGGTACAGGAGCCTCAGGACCTACACCACCAGGTTCAGGGACAGTTATTCCCCCTCAACCTTCATGAAGGAAGTACAGGAGCCTCAAGACTCACACTACCAGGTTCAGGGACAGTTATTCCCCCTCAACCTTCATGAAGGAGGTACAGGAGCCTCAGGACTCTCACCACCAGGTTCAGGGACCGTTATTCCCCCTCAACCATCAGGAAGGAGGTACAGGAGCCTCAGGACCTACACCACCAGGTTCAGGGACAGTTATTACCCTTAAACCATTAGGAAGGAGGTACAGGAGGCTCAGGACCCACACCACCAGGTTCAGGGACAGTAATTACCACTCAACCATCAGGAAGGAGGTACAGGAGCCTCGGGACCCACACCACCAGGTTCAGGGACCGTTATTCCACCTCAACTATGAGGAAGGAGGTACAGGAGCCTCAGGACTCACACCACCAGGTTCAGGAACCATCAGGAAGGAGGTACAGTAGCCTCAAGACTCTCACCACCTGGTTCAGGGACAGTTATTACCCTTAAACCATTAGGAAGGAGGTATAGGAGCCTCAGGACCCCCACCACCAGGTTCAGGGACAGTTATTACCCCTCAACCATCAGGAAGGAGGTACAGGAGCCTCAGGACGCACACCACCAGGTTCAGGGACTGTTATTCCCCCTCAACCATCAGGAAGGAGGTACAGGAGCCTAAGGACCACCACTACCAGGTTCAGGGACAGTTATTACCCCTCAACCATCAGGAAGGAGGTACAGGAACCTCAGGACCCCCACCACCAGGTTCAGGGACAGTTATTAGCCCTCAACCATCAGGAAGGAGGTACAGGAGCCTAAGGACCCCCACTACCAGGTTCAGGAACAGTTATTACCCCTCAACCATCAGGAAGGAGGTACAGGAGCCTCAGGACCCCCACCACCAGGTTCAGGGACAGTTATTAGCCCTCAACCATCAGGAAGGAGGTACAGGAGCCTCAGGACGCACACCACCAGGTTCAGGGACAGTTATTACCCCTCAACCATCAGGAAGGAGGTACAGGAGCCTCAGGACTCACACCACCAGGTTCAGGAACAGTTATTACCCCTCAACCATCAGGAAGGAGGTACAGGAGCCTCAGGACGCACACCACCAGGTTCAGGGACAGTTATTCCCCCTCAACCGTCAGGAAGGAGGTACAGGAGCCTCAGGACCCACACCACCAGGTTCAGGGACCGTTATTACCCCTCAACCATCAAGAAGGAGGTACAGGAGCCTCAGGAACCCCACCACCAGGTTCAGGGACAGTTATTACCCCTCAACCACCAGGAAGGAGGTACAGGAGCCTCAGGACCTACACCACCAGGTTCAGGGACAGTTATTCCCCCTCAACGTTCATGAAGGAGGTACAGGAGCCTCAAGACTCACACCACCAGGTTCAGGGACAGTTATTCCCCCTCAACCTTCATGAAGGAGGTACAGGAGCCTCAGGACCCTCACCACCAGGTTCAGGGACCGTTATTCCCCCTCAACCGTCAGGAAGGAGGTACAGGAGGCTCAGGACCCACACCACCAGGTTCAGGGACAGTTATTACCCCTCAACCATCAGGAAGGAGGTACAGGAGCCTCGGGACCCACACCACCAGGTTAAGGGACCGTTATTCCCCGTCAAACATCAGGAAGGAGGTACAGGAGCCACAGGTCTCACACCACCAGGTTCAGGAACAGTTATTACCCCTCAACCATCAGGAAGGAGGTACAGGAGCCGCAGGACCTTCACCACCACGTTCAGGGACAGTTATTACCCTTAAACCATTAGGAAGGAGGTACAGGAGGCTCAGGACCCACACCACCAGGTTCAGGGACAGTAATTACCCCTCAACCATCAGGAAGGAGGTACAGGAGCCTCGGGACCCACACCACCAGGTTCAGGGACCGTTATTCCCCCTCAACCATCAGGAAGGAGGTACAGGAGCCTCAGGACTCACACCACCAGGTTCAGGAACCATCAGGAACGAGGTACAGGAGCCTCAAGACTCTCACCACCTGGTTCAGGGACAGTTATTACCCTTAAACCATTAGGAAGGAGGTACAGGAGCCTCAGGACCCCCACCACCAGGTTCAGGGACAGCTATTACCCCTCAACCATCAGGAAGGAGGTACAGGAGCCTCAGGACGCACACCACCAGGTTCAGGGACAGTTATTCCCCCTCAACCATCAGGAAGGAGGTACAGGAGCCTAAGGACCCCCACTACCAGGTTCAGGGACAGTTATTAGCCCTCAACCATCAGGAAGGAGGTACAGGAGCCTCAGGACGCACACCACCAGGTTCAGGGACAGTTATTCCCCTCGACCATCAGGAAGGAGGTACAGGAGCCTCAGGACCCCCACCACCAGGTTCAGGGACCGTTATGACCCCTCAACCATCAGGAAGGAGGTACAGGAGCCTCAGGAAGGACGCCACCAGGTTCAGGGACAGTTATTACCCCTCAACCATCAGGAAGGAGGTACAGGAGCCTCAGGACCCCCACTACCAGGTTCAGGGACAGTTATTACCCCTCAACCATCAGGAAGGAGGTACAGGAGCCACCGGACCCCCACCACCAGGTTCAGGGACAGCTATTACCCCTCAACCATCAGGAAGGAGGTACAGGAGCCTCAGGACGCACACCACCAGGTTCAGGGACAGTTATTCCCCCTCAACCATCAGGAAGGAGGTACAGGAGCCTAAGGACCCCCACTACCATGTTCAGGGACAGTTATTAGCCCTCAACCATCAGGAAGGAGGTACAGGAGCCTCAGGACGCACACCACCAGGTTCAGGGACAGTTATTCCCCTCGACCATCAGGAAGGAGGTACAGGAGCCTCAGGACCCCCACCACCAGGTTCAGGGACCGTTATGACCCCTCAACCATCAGGAAGGAGGTACAGGAGCCTCAGGAAGGACGCCACCAGGTTCAGGGACAGTTATTACCCCTCAACCATCAGGAAGGAGGTACAGGAGCCTCAGGACCCCCACTACCAGGTTCAGGGACAGTTATTACCCCTCAACCATCAGGAAGGAGGTACAGGAGCCACCGGACCCCCACCACCAGGTTCAGGGACAGTTATTAGCCCTCAACCATCAGGAAGGAGGTACAGGAGACTCAGGACGCACACCACCAGGTTCAGGGACAGTTATTCCCCTCGACCATCAGGAAGGAGGTACAGGTGCCTCAGGACCCCCACCACCAGGTTCAGGGACCGTTATTACCCCTCAACCATCAGGAAGGAGGTACAGGAGCCTCAGGACGCACGCCACCAGTTTCAGGGACAGTTATTCCCCCTCAACCATCAGGAAGGAGGTACAGGAGCCTAAGGACCCCCACTACCAGGTTCAGGGACAGTTATTACCCCTCAAACATCAGGAAGGAGGTACAGGAGCCTCAGGACCCCCACCACCAGGTTCAGGGACAGTTATTAGCCCTCAACCATCAGGAAGGAGGTACAGGAGCCTCAGGACTCACACCATCAGTTTCAGGAACAGTTATTCCCCCTCAACCGTCAGGAAGGAGGTACAAGAGCCTCAGAACCCACACCACCAGGTTCAGGGACCGTTATTACCCCTCAACCATCAGGAAGGAGGTACAGGAGCCTCAGGAACCCCACCACCATGTTCAGGGACAGTTATTACCCCTCAACCACCAGGAAGGAGGTACAGGAGCCTCAGGACCTACACCACCAGGTTCAGGGACAGTTATTCCCCCTCAACCTTCATGAAGGAGGTATAGGAGCCTCAAGACTCACACTACCAGGTTCAGGGACAGTTATTCCCCCTCAACCTTCATGAAGGAGGTACAGGAGCCTCAGGACCCTCACCACCAGGTTCAGGGACCGTTATTCCCCCTCAACCGTCAGGAAGGAGGTACAGGAGGCTCAGGACCCACACCACCAGGTTCAGGGACAGTTATTCCCCCTCAACCATCAGGAAGGAGGTACAGGAGCCACAGGACTCACACCACCAGGTTCAGGAACAGTTATTACCCCTCAACCATCAGGAAGGAGGTACAGGAGCCTCAGGAACCCCACCACCATGTTCAGGGACAGTTATTACCCCTCAACCACCAGGAAGGAGGTACAGGAGCCTCAGGACCTACACCACCAGGTTCAGGGACAGTTATTCCCCCTCAACCTTCATGAAGGAGGTACAGGAGCCTCAAGACTCACACTACCAGGTTCAGGGACAGTTATTCCCCCTCAACCTTCATGAAGGAGGTACAGGAGCCTCAGGACCCTCACCACCAGGTTCAGGGACCGTTATTCCCCATCAACCGTCAGGAAGGAGGTACAGGAGCCTCAGGACCCACACCACCAGGTTCAGGGACCGTTATTCCCCCTCAACCATCAGGAAGGAGGTACAGGAGCCACAGGACTCACACCACCAGGTTCAGGAACAGTTATTACCCCTCAACCATCAGGAAGGAGGTACAGGAGCCGCAAGACCCTCACCACCAGGTTCAGGGACAGTTATTACCCTTAAACCATTAGTAAGGAGGTACAGGAGGCTCAGGACCCAGACCACCAGGTTCAGGGACAGTAATTACCCCTCAACCATCAGGAAGGAGGTACAGTAGCCTCGGGACCCACACCACCAGGTTCAGGGACCGTTATTCCCCCTCAACCATCAGGAAGGAGGTACAGGAGCCTCAAGACACTCACCAGCTGGTTCAGGGACAGTTATTACCCTTAAACCATTAGGAAGGAGGTACAGGAGCCTCAGGACCCCCACCACCAGGTTCAGGGACAGTTATTACCCCTCAACCATCAGGAAGGAGGTACAGGAGCCTCAGGACGCACCCCACCAGGTTCAGGGACAGTTATTCCCCCTCAACCATCAGGAAGGAGGTACAGGAGCCTAAGGACCCCCACTACCAGGTTCAGGGACAGTTATTACCCCTCAACCATCAGGAAGGAGGAACAGGAGCCTCAGGACGCACACCACCAGGTTCAGGGACAGGTATTCCCCCTCAAACATCAGGAAGGAGGTACAGGAGCCTCAGGACTCACACCATCAGTTTCAGGAACAGTTATTCCCCCTCAACCGTCAGGAAGGAGGTACAAGAGCCTCAGAACCCACACCACCAGGTTCAGGGACCGTTATTACCCCTCAACCATCAGGAAGGAGGTACAGGAGCCTCAGGAACCCCACCACCATGTTCAGGGACAGTTATTACCCCTCAACCACCAGGAAGGAGGTACAGGAGCCTCAGGACCTACACCACCAGGTTCAGGGACAGTTATTCCCCCTCAACCTTCATGAAGGAGGTACAGGAGCCTCAAGACTCACACTACCAGGTTCAGGGACAGTTATTCCCCCTCAACCTTCATGAAGGAGGTACAGGAGCCTCAGGACCCTCACCACCAGGTTCAGGGACCGTTATTCCCCCTCAACCGTCAGGAAGGAGGTACAGGAGGCTCAGGACCCACACCACCAGGTTCAGGGACAGTTATTCCCCCTCAACCATCAGGAAGGAGGTACAGGAGCCACAGGACTCACACCACCAGGTTCAGGAACAGTTATTACCCCTCAACCATCAGGAAGGAGGTACAGGAGCCTCAGGAACCCCACCACCATGTTCAGGGACAGTTATTACCCCTCAACCACCAGGAAGGAGGTACAGGAGCCTCAGGACCTACACCACCAGGTTCAGGGACAGTTATTCCCCCTCAACCTTCATGAAGGAGGTACAGGAGCCTCAAGACTCACACTACCAGGTTCAGGGACAGTTATTCCCCCTCAACCTTCATGAAGGAGGTACAGGAGCCTCAGGACCCTCACCACCAGGTTCAGGGACCGTTATTCCCCATCAACCGTCAGGAAGGAGGTACAGGAGCCTCAGGACCCACACCACCAGGTTCAGGGACCGTTATTCCCCCTCAACCATCAGGAAGGAGGTACAGGAGCCACAGGACTCACACCACCAGGTTCAGGAACAGTTATTACCCCTCAACCATCAGGAAGGAGGTACAGGAGCCGCAAGACCCTCACCACCAGGTTCAGGGACAGTTATTACCCTTAAACCATTAGTAAGGAGGTACAGGAGGCTCAGGACCCAGACCACCAGGTTCAGGGACAGTAATTACCCCTCAACCATCAGGAAGGAGGTACAGTAGCCTCGGGACCCACACCACCAGGTTCAGGGACCGTTATTCCCCCTCAACCATCAGGAAGGAGGTACAGGAGCCTCAAGACACTCACCAGCTGGTTCAGGGACAGTTATTACCCTTAAACCATTAGGAAGGAGGTACAGGAGCCTCAGGACCCCCACCACCAGGTTCAGGGACAGTTATTACCCCTCAACCATCAGGAAGGAGGTACAGGAGCCTCAGGACGCACCCCACCAGGTTCAGGGACAGTTATTCCCCCTCAACCATCAGGAAGGAGGTACAGGAGCCTAAGGACCCCCACTACCAGGTTCAGGGACAGTTATTACCCCTCAACCATCAGGAAGGAGGTACAGGAGCCTCAGGACGCACACCACCAGGTTCAGGGACAGTTATTCCCCTCGACCATCAGGAAGGAGGAACAGGTGCCTCAGGACCCCCACCACCAGGTTCAGGGACCGTTATTACCCCTGAACCATCAGGAAGGAGGTACAGGAACCTCAGGACGCACGCCACCAGGTTCAGGGACAGTTATTAGCCCTCAACCATCAGGAAGGAGGTACAGGAGCCTCAGGACGCACACCACCAGGTTCAGGGACAGTTATTCCCCTCGACCACCAGGAAGGAGGTACAGGTGCCTCAGGACCCCCACCACCAGGTTCAGGGACAGTTATTACCACTCAACCATCAGGAAGGAGGTACAGGAGCCTCAGGACCCCACCACCAGGTTCAGGGACAGTTATTACCCCTCAACCATCAGGAAGGAGGTACAGGAGCCTCAGGACTCACACAACCAGGTTCAGGAACAGTTATTACTCCTCAACCATCAGGAAGGAGGTACAGGAGCCTCAGGACGCACACCACCAGGTTCAGGGACAGTTATTCCCCCTCAACCATCAGGAAGGAGGTACAGGAGCCTCAGGACTCACACCATCAGGTTCAGGAACAGTTATTACCCCTCAACCGTCAGGAAGGAGGTACAGGAGCCTCAGGAACCCCACCACCAGGTTCAGGGACAGTTATTACCCCTCAACCACCAGGAAGGATGTACAGGAGCCTCAGGACCTACACCACCAGGTTCAGGGACAGTTATTCCCCCTCAACCTTCATGAAGGAGGTACAGGAGCCTCAAGACTCACACTACCAGGTTCAGGGACAGTTCTTCCCCCTCAACCTTCATGAAGGAGGTACAGGAGCCTCAGGACCCTCACCACCAGGTTCAGGGACCGTTATTCCCCCTCAACCGTCAGGAAGGAGGTACAGGAGGCTCAGGACCCACACCACCAGGTTCAGGGACAGTTATTACCCCTCAACCATCAGGAAGGAGGTACAGGAGCCTCGGGACCCACACCACCATGTTCAGGGACCGTTATTCCCCTCAACCATCAGGATGGAGGTACAGGAGCCTCAGGACTCACACCACCAGGTTCAGGAACAGTTATTTCCCCTCAACCATCAGGAAGGAGGTACAGGAGCCGCAGGACCCTCACCACCAGTTTCAGGAACCATCAGGAAGGAGGTACAGGAGCCTCAAGACTCTCACCACCTGGTTCAGGGACAGTTATTACCCTTAAACCATTAGGAAGGAGGTACAGGAGCCTCAGGACCCCCACCACCAGGTTCAGGGACAGTTATTACCCCTCAACCATCAGGAAGGAGGTACAGGAGCCTCAGGACGCACACCACCAGGTTCAGGGACAGTTATTCCCCCTCAACCATCAGGAAGGAGGTACAGGTGCCTCAGGACCCCCACCACCAGGTTCAGGGACAGTTATTACCACTCAACCATCAGGAAGGAGGTACAGGAGCCTCAGGACCCCACCACCAGGTTCAGGGACAGTTATTACCCCTCAACCATCAGGAAGGAGGTACAGGAGCCTCAGGACTCACACAACCAGGTTCAGGAACAGTTATTACTCCTCAACCATCAGGAAGGAGGTACAGGAGCCTCAGGACGCACACCACCAGGTTCAGGGACAGTTATTCCCCCTCAACCATCAGGAAGGAGGTACAGGAGCCTCAGGACTCACACCATCAGGTTCAGGAACAGTTATTACCCCTCAACCGTCAGGAAGGAGGTACAGGAGCCTCAGAAACCCCACCACCAGGTTCAGGGACAGTTATTACCCCTCAACCACCAGGAAGGATGTACAGGAGCCTCAGGACCTACACCACCAGGTTCAGGGACAGTTATTCCCCCTCAACCTTCATGAAGGAGGTACAGGAGCCTCAAGACTCACACTACCAGGTTCAGGGACAGTTATTCCCCCTCAACCTTCATGAAGGAGGTACAGGAGCCTCAGGACCCTCACCACCAGGTTCAGGGACCGTTATTCCCCCTCAACCGTCAGGAAGGAGGTACAGGAGGCTCAGGACCCACACCACCAGGTTCAGGGACAGTTATTACCCCTCAACCATCAGGAAGGAGGTACAGGAGCCTCGGGACCCACACCACCATGTTCAGGGACCGTTATTCCCCTCAACCATCAGGATGGAGGTACAGGAGCCTCAGGACTCACACCACCAGGTTCAGGAACAGTTATTACCCCTCAACCATCAGGAAGGAGGTACAGGAGCCGCAGGACCCTCACCACCAGTTTCAGGCACCATCAGGAAGGAGGTACTGGAGCCTCAAGACTCTCACCACCTGGTTCAGGGACAGTTATTACCCTTAAACCATTAGGAAGGAGGTACAGGAGCCTCAGGACCCCCACCACCAGGTTCAGGGACAGTTATTACCCCTCAACCATCAGTAAGGAGGTACAGGAGCCTCAGGACGCACACCACCAGGTTCAGGGACAGTTATTCCCCCTCAACCATCAGGAAGGAGGTACAGGAGCCTCAGGACACACACCACCAGGTTCAGGGACAGTTATTTCCCCTCAACCATGAGGAAGGAGGTACAGGAGCCTCAGGACTCACACCACCAGGTTCAGGGACAGTTATTCCCCTCGACCATCAGGAAGGAGGTACAGGAGCCTCAGGACCCCCACCACCAGGTTCAGGGACAGTTATTACCCCTCAACCATCAGGAAGGAGGTACAGGAGCCTCAGGACTCACACCACCAGGTTCAGGAACAGTTATTACCCCTTAACCATCAGGAAGGAGGTACAGGAGCCTCAGGACGCACACCACCAGGTTCAGGGACAGTTATTCCCCCTCAACCATCTGGAAGGAGGTACAGGAGCCTCAGGACTCACACCATCAGGTTCAGGAACAGTTATTACCCCTCAACCGTCAGGAAGGAGGTACAGGAGCCTCAGGACCCACACCACCAGGTTCAGGGACCGTTATTTCCCCTCAACCATCAGGAAGGAGGTACAGGAGCCTCAGGACCCCCACCACCAGGTTCAGGGACAGTTATTACCCCTCAACCACCAGGAAGGAGGTACAGGAGCCTCAGGACCTACACCACCAGGTTCAGGGACAGTTATTCCCCCTCAACCTTCATGAAGGAGGTACAGGAGCCTCAAGACTCACACTACCAGGTTCAGGGACAGTTATTCCCCCTCAACCTTCATGAAGGAGGTACAGGAGCCTCAGGACCCTCACCACCAGGTTCAGGGACCGTTATTCCCCCTCAACCGTCAGGAAGGAGGTACAGGAGGCTCAGGACCCACACCACCAGGTTCAGGGACAGTTATTACCCCTCAACCATCAGGAAGGAGGTACAGGAGCCTCGGGACCCACTCCACCAGGTTCAGGGACCGTTATTCCCCCTCAACCATCAGGAAGGAGGTACAGGAGCCTCAGGTCTCACACCACCAGGTTGAGGAACAGTTATTACCCCTCAACCATCAGGAAGGAGGTACAGGAGCCGCAGGATCCTCACCACCAGGTTCAGGAACCATCAGGAAGGAGGTACAGGAGCCTCAAGGCTCTCACCACCTGGTTCAGCGACAGTTATTACCCTTAAACCATTAGGAAGGAGGTACAGGAGCCTCAGGACCCCCACCACCAGGTTCAGGGACAGTTATTCCCCCTCAACCTTCATGAAGGAGGTACAGGAGCCTCAGGACCCTCACCAGCAGGTTCAGGGACCGTTATTCCCCCTCAACCGTCAGGTAGGAGGTACAGGAGGCTCAGGACCCACACCACCAGGTTCAGGGACAGTTATTACCCCTCAACCATCAGGAAGGAGGTACAGGAGCCACGGGACCCACACCACCAGGTTCAGGGACAGTTATTACCCCTCAACCATCAGGAAGGAGGTACAGGAGCCACGGGACCCACACCACCAGGTTCAGGGACCGTTATTCCCCCTCAACCATCAGGAAGGAGGTACAGGAGCCTCAGGACTCACACCACCAGGTTCAGGAACAGTTATTACCCCTCAACCATCAGGAAGGAGGTACAGGAGCCGCAGGACCCTCACCACCAGGTTCAGGAACCATCAGGAAGTAGGTACAGGAGCCTCAAGACTCTCACCACCTGGTTCAGGGACAGTTATTACCCTTAAACCATTAGGAAGGAGGTACAGGAGCCTCAGGACCCACACCACCAGGTTCAGGGACAGTTATTACCCCTCAACCATCAGGAAGGAGGTACAGGAGCCTCAGGACGCACACCACCAGGTTCAGGGACAGTTATTCCCCCTCAACCATCAGGAAGGAGGTACAGGAGCCGCAGGACCCTCACCACCAGGTTCAGGAACCATCAGGAAGGAGGTACAGGAGCCTCAGGACTCACACCACCAGGTTCAGGAACAGTTATTACCCCTCAACCATCAGGAAGGAGGTACAGGAGCCGCAGGACCCTCACCACCAGGTTCAGGAACCATCAGGAAGGAGGTACAGGAGCCTCAAGACTCTCACCACCTGGTTCAGGGACAGTTATTACCCTTAAACCATTAGGAAGGAGGTACCGGAGCCTCAGGACCCCCACCACCAGGTTCAGGGACAGTTATTACCCCTCAACCATCAGGAAGGAGGTACAGGAGCCTCAGGACGCACACCACCAGGTTCCGGGACAGTTATTCCCCCTCAACCATCAGGAAGGAGGTACAGGAGCCTCAGGACTCACACCATCAGGTTCAGGAACAGTTAATACCCCTCAACCGTCAGGAAGGAGGTACAGGAGCCTCAGGACCCACACCACAAGGTTCAGGGACCGTTATTACCCCTCAACCATCAGGAAGGAGGTACAGGAGCCTCAGGACTCACACCACCAGGTTCAGGAACAGTTATTAACCCTCAACCATCAGCAAGGAGGTACAGGAGCCTCAGGACGCACACCACCAGGTTCAGGGACAGTTATTCCCCGTCAACCATCAGGAAGGAGGTACAGGAGCCGCAGGACCCTCACCACCAGGTTCAGGAACCATCAGGAAGGAGGTACAGGAGCCTCAGGACTCACACCACCAGGTTCAGGAATAGTTATTACCCCTCAACCATCAGGAAGGAGGTACAGGAGCCGCAGGACCCTCACCACCAGGTTCAGGAACCATCAGGAAGGAGGTACAGGAGCCTCATGACTCTCACCACCTGGTTCAGGGACAGTTATTACCCTTAAACCATTAGGAAGGAGGTAGAGGAGCCTCAGGACCCCCACCACCAGTTTCAGGGACAGTTATTACCCCTCAACCATCAGGAAGGAGGTACAGGAGCCTCAGGACGCACACCACCAGGTTCAGGGACAGTTATTCCCCCTCAACCATCAGGAAGGAGGTACAGGCGCCTCAGGACTCACACCACCAGGTTCAGGAACAGTTATTACCCCTCAACCATCAGGAGGGAGGTACAGGAGCCTCAGGACGCACGCCACCAGGTTCAGGGACAGTTATTACCCATCAACCATCAGGAAGGAGGTACAGGAGCCTCAGGACCCCCACCACCAGGATCAGGGACAGTTATTAGCCCTCAACCATCAGGAAGGAGGTACAAGAGCCTCAGGACGCACACCACCAGGTTCAGGGACAGTTATTCCCCTCGACCATCAGGAAGGAGGTACAGGTGCCTCAGGACCCCCACCACCAGGTTCAGGGACAGTTATTACCACTCAACCATCAGGAAGGAGGTACAGGAGCCTCAAGACTCTCACCACCTGGTTCAGGGACAGTTATTACCCTTAAACCATTAGGAAGGAGGTAGAGGAGCCTCAGGACCCCCACCACCAGGTTCAGGGACAGTTATTACCCCTCAACCATCAGGAAGGAGGTACAGGAGCCTCAGGACGCACACCACCAGGTTCCGGGACAGTTATTCCCCCTCAACCATCAGGAAGGAGGTACAGGAGCCTCAGGACTCACACCATCAGGTTCAGGAACAGTTATTACCCCTCAACCGTCAGGAAGGAGGTACAGGAGCCTCAGGACCCACACCACAAGGTTCAGGGACCGTTATTACCCCTCAACCATCAGGAAGGAGGTACAGGAGCCTCAGGACGCACACCACCAGGTTCAGGGACAGTTATTCCCCCTCAACCATCAGGAAGGAGGTACAGGAGCCGCAGGACCCTCACCACCAGGTTCAGGAACCATCAGGAAGGAGGTACAGGAGCCTCAGGACTCACACCACCAGGTTCAGGAATAGTTATTACCCCTCAACCATCAGGAAGGAGGTACAGGAGCCGCAGGACCCTCACCACCAGGTTCAGGAACCATCAGGAAGGAGGTACAGGAGCCTCAAGACTCTCACCACCTGGTTCAGGAACAGTTATTACCCTTAAACCATTAGGAAGGAGGTAGAGGAGCCTCAGGACCCCCACCACCAGTTTCAGGGACAGTTATTACCCCTCAACCATCAGGAAGGAGGTACAGGAGCCTCAGGACGCACACCACCAGGTTCAGGGACAGTTATTCCCCCTCAACCATCAGGAAGGAGGTACAAGTGCCTCAGGACCCCCACCACCAGGTTCAGGGACAGTTATTACCACTCAACCATCAGGAAGGAGGTACAGGAGCCTCAGGACCCCACCACCAGGTTCAGGGACAGTTATTACCCCTCAACCATCAGGAAGGAGGTACAGGAGCCTCAGGACTCACACAACCAGGTTCAGGAACAGTTATTACAGCTCAACCATCAGGAAGGAGGTACAGGAGCCACAGGACGCACACCACCAGGTTCAGGGACAGTTATTCCCCCTCAACCATCAGGAAGGAGGTACAGGAGCCTCAGGACTCACACCATCAGGTTCAGGAACATTTATTACCCCTCAACCGTCAGGAAGGAGGTACAGGAGCCTCCGGAACCCCACCACCAGGTTCAGGGACAGTTATTACCCCTCAACCACCAGGAAGGATGTACAGGAGCCTCAGGACCTACACCACCAGGTTCAGGGACAGTTATTGCCCCTCAACCTTCATGAAGGAGGTACAGGAGCCTCAAGACTCACACTACCAGGTTCAGGGACAGTTATTCCCCCTCAACCTTCATGAAGGAGGTACAGGAGCCTCAGGACTCACACCACCAGGTTCAGGAACAGTTATTACCCCCTCAACCATCAGGAAGGAGGTACAGGAGCCGCAGGACCCTCACCACCAGGTTCAGGAACCATCAGGAAGGAGGTACAGGAGCCTCAAGACTCTCACCACCTGGTTCAGGGACAGTTATTACCCTTAAACCATTAGGAAGGAGGTACAGGAGCCTCAGGACCCACACCACCAGGTTCAGGGACAGTTATTACCCCTCAACCATCAGGAAGGAGGTACAGGAGCCTCAGGACGCACACCACCAGGTTCAGGGACAGTTATTCCCCCTCAACCATCAGGAAGGAGGTACAGGAGCCGCAGGACCCTCACCACCAGGTTCAGGAACCATCAGGAAGAAGGTACAGGAGCCTCAGGACTCACACCACCAGGTTCAGGAACAGTTATTACCCCTCAACCATCAGGAAGGAGGTACAGGAGCCGCAGGACCCTCACCACCAGGTTCAGGAACCATCAGGAAGGAGGTACAGGAGCCTCAAGACTCTCACCACCTGGTTCAGGGACAGTTATTACCCTTAAACCATTAGGAAGGAGGTACAGGAGCCTCAGGACCCCCACCACCAGGTTCAGGGACAGTTATTACCCCTCAACCATCAGGAAGGAGGTACAGGAGCCTCAGGACGCACACCACCAGGTTCCGGGACAGTTATTCCCCCTCAACCATCAGGAAGGAGGTACAGGAGCCTCAGGACTCACACCATCAGGTTCAGGAACAGTTATTACCCCTCAACCGTCAGGAAGGAGGTACAGGAGCCTCAGGACCCACACCACAAGGTTCAGGGACCGTTATTACCCCTCAACCATCAGGAAGGAGGTACAGGAGCCACAGGACTCACACCACCAGGTTCAGGAACAGTTATTACCCCTCAACCATCAGGAAGGAGGTACAGGAGCCTCAGGACGCACACCACCAGGTTCAGGGACAGTTATTCCCCCTCAACCATCAGGAAGGAGGTACAGGAGCCGCAGGACCCTCACCACCAGGTTCAGGAACCATCAGGAAGGAGGTACAGGAGCCTCAGGACTCGCACCACCAGGTTCAGGAATAGTTATTACCCCTCAACCATCAGGAAGGAGGTACAGGAGCCGCAGGACCCTCACCACCAGGTTCAGGAACCATCAGGAAGGAGGTACAGGAGCCTCAAGACTCTCACCACCTGGTTCAGGGACAGTTATTACCCTTAAACCATTAGGAAGGAGGTAGAGGAGCCTCAGGACCCCCACCACCAGTTTCAGGGACAGTTATTACCCCTCGACCATCAGGAAGGAGGTACAGGAGCCTCAGGACGCACACCACCAGGTTCAGGGACAGTTATTCCCCCTCATCCATCAGGAAGGAGGTACAGGCGCCTCAGGACTCACACCACCAGGTTCAGGAACAGTTATTAACCCTCAACCATCAGGAAGGAGGTACAGGAGCCTCAGGACGCACGCCACCAGGTTCAGGGACAGTTATTACCCATCAACCATCAGGAAGGAGGTACAGGAGCCTCAGGACCCCCACCACCAGGATCAGGGACAGTTATTAGCCCTCAACCATCAGGAAGGAGGTACAGGAGCCTCAGGACGCACACCACCAGGTTCAGGGACAGTTATTCCCCTCGACCATCAGGAAGGAGGTACAGGTGCCTCAGGACCCCCACCACCAGGTTCAGGGACAGTTATTACCACTCAACCATCAGGAAGGAGGTACAGGAGCCTCAGGACCCCACCACCAGGTTCAGGGACAGTTATTACCCCTCAACCATCAGGAAGGAGGCACAGGAGCCTCAGAACCCTCACCAGCAGGTTCAGGGACCGTTATTCCCCCTCAACCGTCAGGTAGGAGGTACAGGAGGCTCAGGACCCACACCACCAGTTTCAGGGACAGTTATTACCCCTCAACCATCAGGAAGGAGGTACAGGAGCCACGGGACCCACACCACCAGGTTCAGGGACAGTTATTACCCCTCAACCATCAGGAAGGAGGTACAGGAGCCACGGGACCCACACCACCAGGTTCAGGGACCGTTATTCCCCCTCAACCATCAGGAAGGAGGTACAGGAGCCTCAGGACTCACACCACCAGGTTCAGGAACAGTTATTACCCCTCAACCATCAGAAAGGAGGTACAGGAGCCGCAGGACCCTCACCACCAGGTTCAGGAACCATCAGGAAGGAGGTACAGGAGCCTCAAGACTCTCACCACCTGGTTCAGGGACAGTTATTACCCCTCAACCATTAGGAAGGAGGTACAGGAGCCTCAGGACCCACACCACCAGGTTCAGGGACAGTTATTACCCCTCAACCATCAGGAAGGAGGTACAGGAGCCTCAGGACGCACACCACCAGGTTCAGGGACAGTTATTCCCCCTCAACCATCAGGAAGGAGGTACAGGAGCCGCAGGACCCTCACCACCAGGTTCAGGAACCATCAGGAAGGAGGTACAGGAGCCTCAGGACTCACACCACCAGGTTCAGGAACAGTTATTACCCCTCAACCATCAGGAAGGAGGTACAGGAGCCGCAGGACCCTCACCACCAGGTTCAGGAACCATCAGGAAGGAGGTACAGGAGCCTCAAGACTCTCACCACCTGGTTCATGGACAGTTATTACCCTTAAACCATTAGGAAGGAGGTAGAGGAGCCTCAGGACCCCCACCACCAGGTTCAGGGACAGTTATTACCCCTCAACCATCAGGAAGGAGGTACAGGAGCCTCAGGACGCACACCACCAGGTTCCGGGACAGTTATTCCCCCTCAACCATCAGGAAGGAGGTACAGGAGCCTCAGGACTCACACCATCAGGTTCAGGAACAGTTATTACCCCTCAACCGTCAGGAAGGAGGTACAGGAGCCTCAGGACCCACACCACAAGGTTCAGGGACCGTTATTACCCCTCAACCATCAGGAAGGAGGTACAGGAGCCTCAGGACGCACACCACCAGGTTCAGGGACAGTTATTCCCCCTCAACCATCAGGAAGGAGGTACAGGAGCCGCAGGACCCTCACCACCAGGTTCAGGAACCATCAGGAAGGAGGTACAGGAGCCTCAGGACTCACACCACCAGGTTCAGGAATAGTTATTACCCCTCAACCATCAGGAAGGAGGTACAGGAGCCGCAGGACCCTCACCACCAGGTTCAGGAACCATCAGGAAGGAGGTACAGGAGCCTCAAGACTCTCACCACCTGGTTCAGGGACAGTTATTACCCTTAAACCATTAGGAAGGAGGTAGAGGAGCCTCAGGACCCCCACCACCAGTTTCAGGGACAGTTATTACCCCTCAACCATCAGGAAGGAGGTACAGGAGCCTCAGGACGCACACAACCAGGTTCAGGGACAGTTATTCCCCCTCAACCATCAGGAAGGAGGTACAGGCGCCTCTGGACTCACACCACCAGGTTCAGGAACAGTTACTACCCCTCAACCATCAGGAAGGAGGTACAGGAGCCTCAGGACGCACGCCACCAGGTTCAGGGACAGTTATTACCCATCAACCATCAGGAAGGAGGTACAGGAGCCTCAGGACACCCACCACCAGGATCAGGGACAGTTATTAGCCCTCAACCATCAGGAAGGAGGTACAGGAGCCTCAGGACGCACACCACCAGGTTCAGGGACAGTTATTCCCCTCGACCATCAGGATGGAGGTACAGGTGCCTCAGGACCCCCACCACCAGGTTCAGGGACAGTTATTACCACTCAACCATCAGGAAGGAGGTACAGGAGCCTCAGGACCTACACCACCAGGTTCAGGGACAGTTATTCCCCCTCAACCTTCATGAAGTAGGTACAGGAGCCTCAAGACTCACACTACCAGGTTCAGGGACAGTTATTCCCCCTCAACCTTCATGAAGGAGGTACAGGAGCCTCAGGACCCTCACCACCAGGTTCAGGGACCGTTATTCCCCCTCAACCGTCAGGAAGGAGGTACAGGAGGCTCAGGACCCACACCACCAGGTTCAGGGACAGTTATTACCCCTCAACCATCAGGAAGGAGGTACAGGAGCCTCGGGACCCACACCACCATGTTCAGGGACCGTTATTCCCCTCAACCATCAGGATGGAGGTACAGGAGCCTCAGGACTCACACCACCAGGTTCAGGAACAGTTATTACCCCTCAACCATCAGGAAGGAGGTACAGGAGCCGCAGGACCCTCACCACCAGGTTCAGGAACCATCAGGAAGGAGGTACAGGAGCCTCAAGACTCTCACCACCTGGTTCAGGGACAGTTATTACCCTTAAACCATTAGGAAGGAGGTACAGGAGCCTCAGGACCCACACCACCAGGTTCAGGGACAGTTATTACCCCTCAACCATCAGGAAGGAGGTACAGGAGCCTCAGGACGCACACCACCAGGTTCAGGGACAGTTATTCCCCCTCAACCATCAGGAAGGAATTACAGGAGCCGCAGGACCCTCACCACCAGGTTCAGGAACCATCAGGAAGGAGGTACAGGAGCCTCAGGACTCACACCACCAGGTTCAGGAACAGTTATTACCCCTCAACCATCAGGAAGGAGGTACAGGAGCCGCAGGACCCTCACCACCAGGTTCAGGGACCATCAGGAAGGAGGTACAGGAGCCTCAAGACTCTCACCACCTGGTTCAGGGACAGTTATTACCCTTAAACCATTAGGAAGGAGGTACAGGAGCCTCAGGACACCCACCACCAGGTTCAGGGACAGTTATTACCCCTCAACCATCAGGAAGGAGGTACAGGAGCCTCAGGACGCACACCACCAGGTTCCGGGACAGTTATTCCCCCTCAACCATCAGGAAGGAGGTACAGGAGCCTCAGGACTCACACCATCAGGTTCAGGAACAGTTATTACCCCTCAACCGTCAGGAAGGAGGTACAGGAGCCTCAGGACCCACACCACAAGGTTCAGGGACCGTTATTACCCCTCAACCATCAGGAAGGAGGTACAGGAGCCTCAGGACTCACACCACCAGGTTCAGGAACAGTTATTACCCCTCAACCATCAGGAAGGAGGTACAGGAGCCTCAGGACGCACACCACCAGGTTCAGGGACAGTTATTCCCCCTCAACCATCAGGAAGGAGGTACAGGAGCCGCAGGACCCTCACCACCAGGTTCAGGAACCATCAGGAAGGAGGTACAGGAGCCTCAGGACTCACACCACCAGGTTCAGGAATAGGTATTACCCCTCAACCATCAGGAAGGAGGTACAGGAGCCGCAGGACCCTCACCACCAGGTTCAGGAACCATCAGGAAGGAGGTACAGGAGCCTCGGGACCCACACCACCATGTTCAGGGACCGTTATTCCCCTCAACCATCAGGATGGAGGTACAGGAGCCTCAGGACTCACACCACCAGGTTCAGGAACAGTTATTACCCCTCAACCATCAGGAAGGAGGTACAGGAGCCGCAGGACCCTCACCACCAGGTTCAGGAACCATCAGGAAGGAGGTACAGGAGCCTCAAGACTCTCACCACCTGGTTCAGGGACAGTTATTACCCTTAAACCATTAGGAAGGAGGTACAGGAGCCTCAGGACCCACACCACCAGGTTCAGGGACAGTTATTACCCCTCAACCATCAGGAAGGAGGTACAGGAGCCTCAGGACGCACACCACCAGGTTCAGGGACAGTTATTCCCCCTCAACCATCAGGAAGGAATTACAGGAGCCGCAGGACCCTCACCACCAGGTTCAGGAACCATCAGGAAGGAGGTACAGGAGCCTCAGGACTCACACCACCAGGTTCAGGAACAGTTATTACCCCTCAACCATCAGGAAGGAGGTACAGGAGCCGCAGGACCCTCACCACCAGGTTCAGGGACCATCAGGAAGGAGGTACAGGAGCCTCAAGACTCTCACCACCTGGTTCAGGGACAGTTATTACCCTTAAACCATTAGGAAGGAGGTACAGGAGCCTCAGGACACCCACCACCAGGTTCAGGGACAGTTATTACCCCTCAACCATCAGGATGGAGGTACAGGAGCCTCAGGACGCACACCACCAGGTTCCGGGACAGTTATTCCCCCTCAACCATCAGGAAGGAGGTACAGGAGCCTCAGGACTCACACCATCAGGTTCAGGAACAGTTATTACCCCTCAACCGTCAGGAAGGAGGTACAGGAGCCTCAGGACCCACACCACAAGGTTCAGGGACCGTTATTACCCCTCAACCATCAGGAAGGAGGTACAGGAGCCTCAGGACTCACACCACCAGGTTCAGGAACAGTTATTACCCCTCAACCATCAGGAAGGAGGTACAGGAGCCTCAGGACGCACACCACCAGGTTCAGGGACAGTTATTCCCCCTCAACCATCAGGAAGGAGGTACAGGAGCCGCAGGACCCTCACCACCAGGTTCAGGAACCATCAGGAAGGAGGTACAGGAGCCTCAGGACTCACACCACCAGGTTCAGGAATAGGTATTACCCCTCAACCATCAGGAAGGAGGTACAGGAGCCGCAGGACCCTCACCACCAGGTTCAGGAACCATCAGGAAGGAGGTACAGGAGCCTCAAGACTCTCACCACCTGGTTCAGGGACAGTTATTACCCTTAAACCATTAGGAAGGAGGTACAGGAGCCTCAGGACGCACACCACCAGGTTCAGGGACAGTTATTACCCCTCAACCATCAGGAAGGAGGTACAGGAGCCTCAGGACGCACACCACCAGGTTCAGGGACAGTTATTACCCCTCAACCATCAGGAAGGAGGTACAGGAGCCTCAGGACGCACACCACCAGGTTCAGGGACAGTTATTCCCCCTCAACCATCAGGAAGGAGGTACAGGCGCCTCAGGACTCACACCACCAGGTTCAGGAACAGTTATTACCCCTCAACCATCAGGAAGGAGGTACAGGAGCCTCAGGACGCACGCCACCAGGTTCAGGGACAGTTATTACCCATCAACCATCAGGAAGGAGGTACAGGAGCCTCAGGACCCCCACCACCAGGATCAGGGACAGTTATTAGCCCTCAACCATCAGGAAGGAGGTACAGGAGCCTCAGGACGCACACCACCAGGTTCAGGGACAGTTATTCCCCTCGACCATCAGGAAGGAGGTACAGGTGCCTCAGGACCCCCACCACCAGGTTCAGGGACAGTTATTACCACTCAACCATCAGGAAGGAGGTACAGGAGCCTCAGGACCCCACCACCAGGTTCAGGGACAGTTATTACCCCTCAACCATCAGGAAGGAGGTACAGGAGCCTCAGGACTCACACAACCAGGTTCAGGAACAGTTATTACTGCTCAACCATCAGGAAGGAGGTACAGGAGCCTCAGGACGCACACCACCAGGTTCAGGGACAGTTATTCCCCCTCAACCATCAGGAAGGAGGTACAGGAGCCTCAGGAGTCACACCATCAGGTTCAGGAACAGTTATTACCCCTCAACCGTCAGGAAGGAGGTACAGGAGCCTCAGGAACCCCACCACCAGGTTCAGGGACAGTTATTACCCCTCAACCGCCAGGAAGGATGTACAGGAGCCTCAGGACCTACACCACCAGGTTCAGGGACAGTTATTCCCCCTCAACCTTCATGAAGGAGGTACAGGAGCCTCAAGACTCACACTACCAGGTTCAGGGACAGTTATTCCCCCTCAACCTTCATGAAGGAGGTACAGGAGCCTCAGGACCCTCACCACCAGGTTCAGGGACCGTTATTCCCCCTCAACCGTCAGGAAGGAGGTACAGGAGGCTCAGGACCCACACCACCAGGTTCAGGGACAGTTATTACCCCTCAACCATCAGGAAGGAGGTACAGGAGCCTCGGGACACACAACACCATGTTCAGGGACCGTTATTCCCCTCAACCATCAGGATGGAGGTACAGGAGCCTCAGGACTCACACCACCAGGTTCAGGAACAGTTATTACCCCTCAACCATCAGGAAGGAGGTACAGGAGCCGCAGGACCCTCACCACCAGGTTCAGGAACCATCAGGAAGGAGGTACAGGAGCCTCAGGACGCACACCACCAGGTTCCGGGACAGTTATTCCCCCTCAACCATCAGGAAGGAGGTACAGGAGCCTCAGGACTCACACCATCAGGTTCAGGAACAGTTATTACCCCTCAACCGTCAGGAAGGAGGTACAGGAGCCTCAGGACCCACACCACAAGGTTCAGGGACCGTTATTACCCCTCAACCATCAGGAAGGAGGTACAGCAGCCTCAGGACTCACACCACCAGGTTCAGGAACAGTTATTACCCCTCAACCATCAGGAAGGAGGTACAGGAGTCTCAGGACGCACACCACCAGGTTCAGGGACAGTTATTCCCCCTCAACCATCAGGAAGGAGGTACAGGAGCCGCAGGACCCTCACCACCAGGTTCAGGAACCATCAGGAAGGAGGTACAGGAGCCTCAGGACTCACACCACCAGGTTCAGGAATAGGTATTACCCCTCAACCATCAGGAAGGAGGTACAGGAGCCGCAGGACCCTCACCACCAGGTTCAGGAACCATCAGGAAGGAGGTACAGGAGCCTCAAGACTCTCACCACCTGGTTCAGGGACAGTTATTACCCTTAAACCATTAGGAAGGAGGTAGAGGAGCCTCAGGACCCCCACCACCAGTTTCAGGGACAGTTATTACCCCTCAACGATCAGGAAGGAGGTACAGGAGCCTCAGGACGCACACCACCAGGTTCAGGGACAGTTATTCCCCCTCAACCATCAGGAAGGAGGTACAGGAGCCTCAGGACCCACACCACCAGGTTCAGGAACAGTTATTCCCCCTCAACCATCAGGAAGGAGGTACAGGCGCCTCAGGACTCACACCACCAGGTTCAGGAACAGTTATTACCCCTCAACCATCAGGAAGGAGGTACAGGAGCCTCAGGACGCACGCCACCAGGTTCAGGGACAGTTATTACCCATCAACCATCAGGAAGGAGGTACAGGAGCCTCAGGACCCCCACCACCAGGATCAGGGACAGTTATTAGCCCTCAACCATCAGGAAGGAGGTACAGGAGCCTCAGGACGCACACCACCAGGTTCAGGGACAGTTATTCCCCTCGACCATCAGGAAGGAGGTACAGGTGCCTCAGGACCCCCACCACCAGGTTCAGGGACAGTTATTACCACTCAACCATCAGGAAGGAGGTACAGGAGCCTCAGGACCCCACCACCAGGTTCAGGGACAGTTATTACCCCTCAACCATCAGGAAGGAGGTACAGGAGCCTCAGGACTCACACAACCAGGTTCAGGAACAGTTATTACTGCTCAACCATCAGGAAGGAGGTACAGGAGCCTCAGGACGCACACCACCAGGTTCAGGGACAGTTATTCCCCCTCAACCATCAGGAAGGAGGTACAGGAGCCTCAGGACTCACACCATCAGGTTCAGGAACAGTTATTACCCCTCAACCGTCAGGAAGGAGGTACAGGAGCCTCAGGAACCCCACCACCAGGTTCAGGGACAGTTATTACCCCTCAACCGCCAGGAAGGATGTACAGGAGCCTCAGGACCTACACCACCAGGTTCAGGGACAGTTATTCCCCCTCAACCTTCATGAAGGAGGTACAGGAGCCTCAAGACTCACACTACCAGGTTCAGGGACAGTTATTCCCCCTCAACCTTCATGAAGGAGGTACAGGAGCCTCAGGACCCTCACCACCAGGTTCAGGGACCGTTATTCCCCCTCAACCGTCAGGAAGGAGGTACAGGAGGCTCAGGACCCACACCACCAGGTTCAGGGACAGTTATTACCCCTCAACCATCAGGAAGGAGGTACAGGAGCCTCGGGACACACAACACCATGTTCAGGGACCGTTATTCCCCTCAACCATCAGGATGGAGGTACAGGAGCCTCAGGACTCACACCACCAGGTTCAGGAACAGTTATTACCCCTCAACCATCAGGAAGGAGGTACAGGAGCCGCAGGACCCTCACCACCAGGTTCAGGAACCATCAGGAAGGAGGTACAGGAGCCTCAAGACTCTCACCACCTGGTTCAGGGACAGTTATTACCCTTAAACCATTAGGAAGGAGGTACAGGAGCCTCAGGACCCCCACCACCAGGTTCAGGGACAGTTATTACCCCTCAACCATCAGGAAGGAGGTACAGGAGCCTCAGGACGCACACCACCAGGTTCCGGGACAGTTATTCCCCCTCAACCATCAGGAAGGAGGTACAGGAGCCTCAGGACTCACACCATCAGGTTCAGGAACAGTTATTACCCCTCAACCGTCAGGAAGGAGGTACAGGAGCCTCAGGACCCACACCACAAGGTTCAGGGACCGTTATTACCCCTCAACCATCAGGAAGGAGGTACAGGAGCCTCAGGACTCACACCACCAGGTTCAGGAACAGTTATTACCCCTCAACCATCAGGAAGGAGGTACAGGAGCCTCAGGACGCACACCACCAGGTTCAGGGACAGTTATTCCCCCTCAACCATCAGGAAGGAGGTACAGGAGCCGCAGGACCCTCACCACCAGGTTCAGGAACCATCAGGAAGGAGGTACAGGAGCCTCAGGACTCACACCACCAGGTTCAGGAATAGGTATTACCCCTCAACCATCAGGAAGGAGGTACAGGAGCCGCAGGACCCTCACCACCAGGTTCAGGAACCATCAGGAAGGAGGTACAGGAGCCTCAAGACTCTCACCACCTGGTTCAGGGACAGTTATTACCCTTAAACCATTAGGAAGGAGGTAGAGGAGCCTCAGGACCCCCACCACCAGTTTCAGGGACAGTTATTACCCCTCAACCATCAGGAAGGAGGTACAGGAGCCTCAGGACGCACACCACCAGGTTCAGGGACAGTTATTCCCCCTCAACCATCAGGAAGGAGGTACAGGCGCCTCAGGACCCCCACCACCAGGATCAGGGACAGTTATTAGCCCTCAACCATCAGGAAGGAGGTACAGGAGCCTCAGGACGCACACCACCAGGTTCAGGGACAGTTATTCCCCTCGACCATCAGGAAGGAGGTACAGGTGCCTCAGGACCCCCACCACCAGGTTCAGGGACAGTTATTACCACTCAACCATCAGGAAGGAGGTACAGGAGCCTCAGGACTCACACAACCAGGTTCAGGAACAGTTATTACTGCTCAACCATCAGGAAGGAGGTACAGGAGCCTCAGGACGCACACCACCAGGTTCAGGGACAGTTATTCCCCCTCAACCATCAGGAAGGAGGTACAGGAGCCTCAGGACTCACACCATCAGGTTCAGGAACAGTTATTACCCCTCAACCGTCAGGAAGGAGGTACAGGAGCCTCAGGAACCCCACCACCAGGTTCAGGGACAGTTATTACCCCTCAACCGCCAGGAAGGATGTACAGGAGCCTCAGGACCTACACCACCAGGTTCAGGGACAGTTATTCCCCCTCAACCTTCATGAAGGAGGTACAGGAGCCTCAAGACTCACACTACCAGGTTCAGGGACAGTTATTCCCCCTCAACCTTCATGAAGGAGGTACAGGAGCCTCAGGACCCTCACCACCAGGTTCAGGGACCGTTATTCCCCCTCAACCGTCAGGAAGGAGGTACAGGAGGCTCAGGACCCACACCACCAGGTTCAGGGACAGTTATTACCCCTCAACCATCAGGAAGGAGGTACAGGAGCCTCGGGACACACAACACCATGTTCAGGGACCGTTATTCCCCTCAACCATCAGGATGGAGGTACAGGAGCCTCAGGACTCACACCACCAGGTTCAGGAACAGTTATTACCCCTCAACCATCAGGAAGGAGGTACAGGAGCCGCAGGACCCTCACCACCAGTTTCAGGAACCATCAGGAAGGAGGTACAGGAGCCTCAAGACTCTCACCACCTGGTTCAGGGACAGTTATTACCCTTAAACCATTAGGAAGGAGGTACAGGAGCCTCAGGACCCCCACCACCAGGTTCAGGGACAGTTATTACCCCTCAACCATCAGGAAGGAGGTACAGGAGCCTCAGGACGCACACCACCAGGTTCAGGGACAGTTATTCCCCCTCAACCATCAGGAAGGAGGTACAGGAGCCTCAGGACACACACCACCAGGTTCAGGGACAGTTATTCCCCTCGACCATCAGGAAGGAGGTACAGGAGCCTCAGGACCCCCACCACCAGGTTCAGGGACAGTTATTACCCCTCAACCATCAGGAAGGAGGTACAGGAGCCTCAGGACTCACACCACCAGGTTCAGGAACAGTTATTACCCCTCAACCATCAGGAAGGAGGTACAGGAGCCTCAGGACGCACACCACCAGGTTCAGGGACAGTTATTCCCCCTCAACCATCTGGAAGGAGGTACAGGAGCCTCAGGACTCACACCATCAGGTTCAGGAACAGTTATTACCCCTCAACCGTCAGGAAGGAGGTACAGGAGGCTCAGGACCCACACCACCAGGTTCAGGGACCGTTATTCCCCCTCAACCATCAGGAAGGAGGTACAGGAGCCTCAGGACCCCCACCACCAGGTTCAGGGACAGTTATTACCCCTCAACCACCAGGAAGGAGGTACAGGAGCCTCAGGACCTACACCACCAGGTTCAGGGACAGTTATTCCCCCTCAACCTTCATGAAGGAGGTACAGGAGCCTCAAGACTCACACTACCAGGTTCAGGGACAGTTATTCCCCCTCAACCTTCATGAAGGAGGTACAGGAGCCTCAGGATCCTCACCACCAGGTTCAGGGACCGTTATTCCCCCTCAACCGTCAGGAAGGAGGTACAGGAGCCTCGGGACCCACTCCACCAGGTTCAGGGACCGTTATTCCCCCTCAACCATCAGGAAGGAGGTACAGGAGCCTCAGGTCTCACACCACCAGGTTGAGGAACAGTTATTACCCCTCAACCATCAGGAAGGAGGTACAGGAGCCGCAGGATCCTCACCACCAGGTTCAGGAACCATCAGGAAGGAGGTACAGGAGCCTCAAGACTCTCACCACCTGGTTCAGCGACAGTTATTACCCTTAAACCATTAGGAAGGAGGTACAGGAGCCTCAGGACCCCCACCACCAGGTTCAGGGACAGTTATTACCCCTGAACCATCAGGAAGGAGGTACAGGAGCCTCAGGACGCACACCACCAGGTTCAGGGACAGTTATTCCCCCTCAACCATCAGGAAGGAGGTACAGGAGCCTCGGGACACACAACACCATGTTCAGGGACCGTTATTCCCCTCAACCATCAGGATGGAGGTACAGGAGCCTCAGGACTCACACCACCAGGTTCAGGAACAGTTATTACCCCTCAACCATCAGGAAGGAGGTACAGGAGCCGCAGGACCCTCACCACCAGGTTCAGGAACCATCAGGAAGGAGGTACAGGAGCCTCAAGACTCTCACCACCTGGTTCAGGGACAGTTATTACCCTTAAACCATTAGGAAGGAGGTACAGGAGCCTCAGGACCCCCACCACCAGGTTCAGGGACAGTTATTACCCCTCAACCATCAGGAAGGAGGTACAGGAGCCTCAGGACGCACACCACCAGGTTCCGGGACAGTTATTCCCCCTCAACCATCAGGAAGGAGGTACAGGAGCCTCAGGACTCACACCATCAGGTTCAGGAACAGTTATTACCCCTCAACCGTCAGGAAGGAGGTACAGGAGCCTCAGGACCCACACCACAAGGTTCAGGGACCGTTATTACCCCTCAACCATCAGGAAGGAGGTACAGGAGCCTCAGGACTCACACCACCAGGTTCAGGAACAGTTATTACCCCTCAACCATCAGGAAGGAGGTACAGGAGCCTCAGGACGCACACCACCAGGTTCAGGGACAGTTATTCCCCCTCAACCATCAGGAAGGAGGTACAGGAGCCGCAGGACCCTCACCACCAGGTTCAGGAACCATCAGGAAGGAGGTACAGGAGCCTCAGGACTCACACCACCAGGTTCAGGAATAGGTATTACCCCTCAACCATCAGGAAGGAGGTACAGGAGCCGCAGGACCCTCACCACCAGGTTCAGGAACCATCAGGAAGGAGGTACAGGAGCCTCAAGACTCTCACCACCTGGTTCAGGGACAGTTATTACCCTTAAACCATTAGGAAGGAGGTAGAGGAGCCTCAGGACCCCCACCACCAGTTTCAGGGACAGTTATTACCCCTCAACCATCAGGAAGGAGGTACAGGAGCCTCAGGACGCACACCACCAGGTTCAGGGACAGTTATTCCCCCTCAACCATCAGGAAGGAGGTACAGGCGCCTCAGGACTCACACCAACAGGTTCAGGAACAGTTATTACCCCTCAACCATCAGGAAGGAGGTACAGGAGCCTCAGGACGCACGCCACCAGGTTCAGGGACAGTTATTACCATCAACCATCAGGAAGGAGGTACAGGAGCCTCAGGACCCCCACCACCAGGATCAGGGACAGTTATTAGCCCTCAACCATCAGGAAGGAGGTACAGGAGCCTCAGGACGCACACCACCAGGTTCAGGGACAGTTATTCCCCTCGACCATCAGGAAGGAGGTACAGGT
Source organism: Hypanus sabinus (assembly GCF_030144855.1). Classification (NCBI taxonomy): domain Eukaryota; kingdom Metazoa; phylum Chordata; class Chondrichthyes; order Myliobatiformes; family Dasyatidae; genus Hypanus; species Hypanus sabinus. The sequence goes on from NW_026779682.1 coordinate 57,529, forward strand.
GCCTCAGGACCCCCACCACCAGGTTCAGGGACAGTTATTACCACTCAACCATCAGGAAGGAAGTACAGGAGCCTCAGGACCCCACCACCAGGTTCAGGGACAGTTATTACCCCTCAACCATCAGGAAGGAGGTACAGGAGCCTCAGGACTCACACAACCAGGTTCAGGAACAGTTATTACTGCTCAACCATCAGGAAGGAGGTACAGGAGCCTCAGGACGCACACCACCAGGTTCAGGGACAGTTATTCCCCCTCAACCATCAGGAAGGAGGTACAGGAGCCTCGGGACACACAACACCATGTTCAGGGACCGTTATTCCCCTCAACCATCAGGATGGAGGTACAGGAGCCTCAGGACTCACACCACCAGGTTCAGGAACAGTTATTACCCCTCAACCATCAGGAAGGAGGTACAGGAGCCGCAGGACCCTCACCACCAGGTTCAGGAACCATCAGGAAGGAGGTACAGGAGCCTCAAGACTCTCACCACCTGGTTCAGGGACAGTTATTACCCTTAAACCATTAGGAAGGAGGTACAGGAGCCTCAGGACCCCCACCACCAGGTTCAGGGACAGTTATTACCCCTCAACCATCAGGAAGGAGGTACAGGAGCCTCAGGACGCACACCACCAGGTTCCGGGACAGTTATTCCCCCTCAACCATCAGGAAGGAGGTACAGGAGCCTCAGGACTCACACCATCAGGTTCAGGAACAGTTATTACCCCTCAACCGTCAGGAAGGAGGTACAGGAGCCTCAGGACCCACACCACAAGGTTCAGGGACCGTTATTACCCCTCAACCATCAGGAAGGAGGTACAGGAGCCTCAGGACTCACACCACCAGGTTCAGGAACAGTTATTACCCCTCAACCATCAGGAAGGAGGTACAGGAGCCTCAGGACGCACACCACCAGGTTCAGGGACAGTTATTCCCCCTCAACCATCAGGAAGGAGGTACAGGAGCCGCAGGACCCTCACCACCAGGTTCAGGAACCATCAGGAAGGAGGTACAGGAGCCTCAGGACTCACACCACCAGGTTCAGGAATAGGTATTACCCCTCAACCATCAGGAAGGAGGTACAGGAGCCGCAGGACCCTCACCACCAGGTTCAGGAACCATCAGGAAGGAGGTACAGGAGCCTCAAGACTCTCACCACCTGGTTCAGGGACAGTTATTACCCTTAAACCATTAGGAAGGAGGTAGAGGAGCCTCAGGACCCCCACCACCAGTTTCAGGGACAGTTATTACCCCTCAACCATCAGGAAGGAGGTACAGGAGCCTCAGGACGCACACCACCAGGTTCAGGGACAGTTATTCCCCCTCAACCATCAGGAAGGAGGTACAGGAGCCTCAGGACTCACACCACCAGGGTCAGGGACAGTTATTACCACCTCAACCATCAGGAAGGAGGTACAGGAGCCTCAGGACGCACGCCACCAGGTTCAGGGACAGTTATTACCATCAACCATCAGGAAGGAGGTACAGGAGCCTCAGGACCCCCACCACCAGGATCAGGGACAGTTATTAGCCCTCAACCATCAGGAAGGAGGTACAGGAGCCTCAGGACCCACACCACCTTGTTCAGGGACAGTTATTACCCCTCAACCATCAGGAAGGAGGTACAGGAGCCTCAGGACTCACACAACCAGGTTCAGGAACAGTTATTACTGCTCAACCATCAGGAAGGAGGTACAGGAGCCTCAGGACGCACACCACCAGGTTCAGGGACAGTTATTCCCCCTCAACCATCAGGAAGGAGGTACAGGAGCCTCAGGACTCACACCATCAGGTTCAGGAACAGTTATTACCCCTCAACCGTCAGGAAGGAGGTACAGGAGCCTCAGGAACCCCACCACCAGGTTCAGGGACAGTTATTACCCCTCAACCGCCAGGAAGGATGTACAGGAGCCTCAGGACCTACACCACCAGGTTCAGGGACAGTTATTCCCCCTCAACCTTCATGAAGGAGGTACAGGAGCCTCAAGACTCACACTACCAGGTTCAGGGACAGTTATTCCCCCTCAACCTTCATGAAGGAGGTACAGGAGCCTCAGGACCCTCACCACCAGGTTCAGGGACCGTTATTCCCCCTCAACCGTCAGGAAGGAGGTACAGGAGGCTCAGGACCCACACCACCAGGTTCAGGGACAGTTATTACCCCTCAACCATCAGGAAGGAGGTACAGGAGCCTCGGGACACACAACACCATGTTCAGGGACCGTTATTCCCCTCAACCATCAGGATGGAGGTACAGGAGCCTCAGGACTCACACCACCAGGTTCAGGAACAGTTATTACCCCTCAACCATCAGGAAGGAGGTACAGGAGCCGCAGGACCCTCACCACCAGTTTCAGGAACCATCAGGAAGGAGGTACAGGAGCCTCAAGACTCTCACCACCTGGTTCAGGGACAGTTATTACCCTTAAACCATTAGGAAGGAGGTACAGGAGCCTCAGGACCCCCACCACCAGGTTCAGGGACAGTTATTACCCCTCAACCATCAGGAAGGAGGTACAGGAGCCTCAGGACGCACACCACCAGGTTCAGGGACAGTTATTCCCCCTCAACCATCAGGAAGGAGGTACAGGAGCCTCAGGACACACACCACCAGGTTCAGGGACAGTTATTCCCCTCGACCATCAGGAAGGAGGTACAGGAGCCTCAGGACCCCCACCACCAGGTTCAGGGACAGTTATTACCCCTCAACCATCAGGAAGGAGGTACAGGAGCCTCAGGACTCACACCACCAGGTTCAGGAACAGTTATTACCCCTCAACCATCAGGAAGGAGGTACAGGAGCCTCAGGACGCACACCACCAGGTTCAGGGACAGTTATTCCCCCTCAACCATCTGGAAGGAGGTACAGGAGCCTCAGGACTCACACCATCAGGTTCAGGAACAGTTATTACCCCTCAACCGTCAGGAAGGAGGTACAGGAGGCTCAGGACCCACACCACCAGGTTCAGGGACCGTTATTCCCCCTCAACCATCAGGAAGGAGGTACAGGAGCCTCAGGACCCCCACCACCAGGTTCAGGGACAGTTATTACCCCTCAACCACCAGGAAGGAGGTACAGGAGCCTCAGGACCTACACCACCAGGTTCAGGGACAGTTATTCCCCCTCAACCTTCATGAAGGAGGTACAGGAGCCTCAAGACTCACACTACCAGGTTCAGGGACAGTTATTCCCCCTCAACCTTCATGAAGGAGGTACAGGAGCCTCAGGATCCTCACCACCAGGTTCAGGGACCGTTATTCCCCCTCAACCGTCAGGAAGGAGGTACAGGAGCCTCGGGACCCACTCCACCAGGTTCAGGGACCGTTATTCCCCCTCAACCATCAGGAAGGAGGTACAGGAGCCTCAGGTCTCACACCACCAGGTTGAGGAACAGTTATTACCCCTCAACCATCAGGAAGGAGGTACAGGAGCCGCAGGATCCTCACCACCAGGTTCAGGAACCATCAGGAAGGAGGTACAGGAGCCTCAAGACTCTCACCACCTGGTTCAGCGACAGTTATTACCCTTAAACCATTAGGAAGGAGGTACAGGAGCCTCAGGACCCCCACCACCAGGTTCAGGGACAGTTATTACCCCTGAACCATCAGGAAGGAGGTACAGGAGCCTCAGGACGCACACCACCAGGTTCAGGGACAGTTATTCCCCCTCAACCATCAGGAAGGAGGTACAGGAGCCTCGGGACACACAACACCATGTTCAGGGACCGTTATTCCCCTCAACCATCAGGATGGAGGTACAGGAGCCTCAGGACTCACACCACCAGGTTCAGGAACAGTTATTACACCTCAACCATCAGGAAGGAGGTACAGGAGCCGCAGGACCCTCACCACCAGGTTCAGGAACCATCAGGAAGGAGGTACAGGAGCCTCAAGACTCTCACCACCTGGTTCAGGGACAGTTATTACCCTTAAACCATTAGGAAGGAGGTACAGGAGCCTCAGGACCCCCACCACCAGGTTCAGGGACAGTTATTACCCCTCAACCATCAGGAAGGAGGTACAGGAGCCTCAGGACGCACACCACCAGGTTCCGGGACAGTTATTCCCCCTCAACCATCAGGAAGGAGGTACAGGAGCCTCAGGACTCACACCATCAGGTTCAGGAACAGTTATTACCCCTCAACCGTCAGGAAGGAGGTACAGGAGCCTCAGGACCCACACCACAAGGTTCAGGGACCGTTATTACCCCTCAACCATCAGGAAGGAGGTACAGGAGCCTCAGGACTCACACCACCAGGTTCAGGAACAGTTATTACCCCTCAACCATCAGGAAGGAGGTACAGGAGCCTCAGGACGCACACCACCAGGTTCAGGGACAGTTATTCCCCCTCAACCATCAGGAAGGAGGTACAGGAGCCGCAGGACCCTCACCACCAGGTTCAGGAACCATCAGGAAGGAGGTACAGGAGCCTCAGGACTCACACCACCAGGTTCAGGAATAGGTATTACCCCTCAACCATCAGGAAGGAGGTACAGGAGCCGCAGGACCCTCACCACCAGGTTCAGGAACCATCAGGAAGGAGGTACAGGAGCCTCAAGACTCTCACCACCTGGTTCAGGGACAGTTATTACCCTTAAACCATTAGGAAGGAGGTAGAGGAGCCTCAGGACCCCCACCACCAGTTTCAGGGACAGTTATTACCCCTCAACCATCAGGAAGGAGGTACAGGAGCCTCAGGACGCACACCACCAGGTTCAGGGACAGTTATTCCCCCTCAACCATCAGGAAGGAGGTACAGGCGCCTCAGGACTCACACCACCAGGTTCAGGAACAGTTATTACCCCTCAACCATCAGGAAGGAGGTACAGGAGCCTCAGGACGCACGCCACCAGGTTCAGGGACAGTTATTACCATCAACCATCAGGAAGGAGGTACAGGAGCCTCAGGACCCCCACCACCAGGATCAGGGACAGTTATTAGCCCTCAACCATCAGGAAGGAGGTACAGGAGCCTCAGGACGCACACCACCAGGTTCAGGGACAGTTATTCCCCTCGACCATCAGGAAGGAGGTACAGGTGCCTCAGGACCCCCACCACCAGGTTCAGGGACAGTTATTACCACTCAACCATCAGGAAGGAGGTACAGGAGCCTCAGGACCCCACCACCAGGTTCAGGGACAGTTATTACCCCTCAACCATCAGGAAGGAGGTACAGGAGCCTCAGGACTCACACAACCAGGTTCAGGAACAGTTATTACTGCTCAACCATCAGGAAGGAGGTACAGGAGCCTCAGGACGCACACCACCAGGTTCAGGGACAGTTATTCCCCCTCAACCATCAGGAAGGAGGTACAGGAGCCTCAGGACTCACACCATCAGGTTCAGGAACAGTTATTACCCCTCAACCGTCAGGAAGGAGGTACAGGAGCCTCAGGAACCCCACCACCAGGTTCAGGGACAGTTATTACCCCTCAACCGCCAGGAAGGATGTACAGGAGCCTCAGGACCTACACCACCAGGTTCAGGGACAGTTATTACCCCTCAACCTTCATGAAGGAGGTACAGGAGCCTCAAGACTCACACTACCAGGTTCAGGGACAGTTATTCCCCCTCAACCTTCATGAAGGAGGTACAGGAGCCTCAGGACCCTCACCACCAGGTTCAGGGACCGTTATTCCCCCTCAACCGTCAGGAAGGAGGTACAGGAGGCTCAGGACCCACACCACCAGGTTCAGGGACAGTTATTACCCCTCAACCATCAGGAAGGAGGTACAGGAGCCTCGGGACACACAACACCATGTTCAGGGACCGTTATTCCCCTCAACCATCAGGATGGAGGTACAGGAGCCTCAGGACTCACACCACCAGGTTCAGGAACAGTTATTACCCCTCAACCATCAGGAAGGAGGTACAGGAGCCGCAGGACCCTCACCACCAGTTTCAGGAACCATCAGGAAGGAGGTACAGGAGCCTCAAGACTCTCACCACCTGGTTCAGGGACAGTTATTACCCTTAAACCATTAGGAAGGAGGTACAGGAGCCTCAGGACCCCCACCACCAGGTTCAGGGACAGTTATTACCCCTCAACCATCAGGAAGGAGGTACAGGAGCCTCAGGACGCACACCACCAGGTTCAGGGACAGTTATTCCCCCTCAACCATCAGGAAGGAGGTACAGGAGCCTCAGGACACACACCACCAGGTTCAGGGACAGTTATTCCCCTCGACCATCAGGAAGGAGGTACAGGAGCCTCAGGACCCCCACCACCAGGTTCAGGGACAGTTATTACCCCTCAACCATCAGGAAGGAGGTACAGGAGCCTCAGGACTCACACCACCAGGTTCAGGAACAGTTATTACCCCTCAACCATCAGGAAGGAGGTACAGGAGCCTCAGGACGCACACCACCAGGTTCAGGGACAGTTATTCCCCCTCAACCATCTGGAAGGAGGTACAGGAGCCTCAGGACTCACACCATCAGGTTCAGGAACAGTTATTACCCCTCAACCGTCAGGAAGGAGGTACAGGAGGCTCAGGACCCACACCACCAGGTTCAGGGACCGTTATTCCCCCTCAACCATCAGGAAGGAGGTACAGGAGCCTCAGGACCCCCACCACCAGGTTCAGGGACAGTTATTACCCCTCAACCACCAGGAAGGAGGTACAGGAGCCTCAGGACCTACACCACCAGGTTCAGGGACAGTTATTCCCCCTCAACCTTCATGAAGGAGGTACAGGAGCCTCAAGACTCACACTACCAGGTTCAGGGACAGTTATTCCCCCTCAACCTTCATGAAGGAGGTACAGGAGCCTCAGGATCCTCACCACCAGGTTCAGGGACCGTTATTCCCCCTCAACCGTCAGGAAGGAGGTACAGGAGCCTCGGGACCCACTCCACCAGGTTCAGGGACCGTTATTCCCCCTCAACCATCAGGAAGGAGGTACAGGAGCCTCAGGTCTCACACCACCAGGTTGAGGAACAGTTATTACCCCTCAACCATCAGGAAGGAGGTACAGGAGCCGCAGGATCCTCACCACCAGGTTCAGGAACCATCAGGAAGGAGGTACAGGAGCCTCAAGACTCTCACCACCTGGTTCAGCGACAGTTATTACCCTTAAACCATTAGGAAGGAGGTACAGGAGCCTCAGGACCCCCACCACCAGGTTCAGGGACAGTTATTACCCCTGAACCATCAGGAAGGAGGTACAGGAGCCTCAGGACGCACACCACCAGGTTCAGGGACAGTTATTCCCCCTCAACCATCAGGAAGGAGGTACAGGAGCCTCAGGACTCACACCACCAGGTTCAGGAACAGTTATTACCCCTCAACCATCAGGAAGGAGGTACAGGAGCCTCAGGACGCACACCACCAGGTTCAGGGACAGTTATTCCCCCTCAACCATCAGGAAGGAGGTACAGGAGCCGCAGGACCCTCACCACCAGGTTCAGGAACCATCAGGAAGGAGGTACAGGAGCCTCAGGACTCACATAACCAGGTTCAGGAATAGTTATTACCCCTCAACCATCAGGAAGGAGGTACAGGAGCCGCAGGACCCTCACCACCAGGTTCAGGAACCATCAGGAAGGAGGTACAGGAGCCTCAAGACTCTCACCACCTGGTTCAGGGACAGTTATTACCCTTAAACCATTAGGAAGGAGGTAGAGGAGCCTCAGGACCCCCACCACCAGTTTCAGAGACAGTTATTACCCCTCAACCATCAGGAAGGAGGTACAGGAGCCTCAGGACGCACACCACCAGGTTCAGGGACAGTTATTCCCCCTCAACCATCAGGAAGGAGGTACAGGCGCCTCAGGACTCACACCACCAGGTTCAGGAACAGTTATTACCCCTCAACCATCAGGAAGGAGGTACAGGAGCCTCAGGACGCACGCCACCAGGTTCAGGGACAGTTATTACCCATCAACCATCAGGAAGGAGGTACAGGAGCCTCAGGACCCCCACCACCAGGATCAGGGACCGTTATTACCCCTCAACCATCAGGAAGGAGGTACAGGAGCCTCAGGACTCACACCACCAGGTTCAGGAACAGTTATTACCCCTCAACCATCAGGAAGGAGGTACAGGAGCCTCAGGACGCACACCACCAGGTTCAGGGACAGTTATTCCCCCTCAACCATCAGGAAGGAGGTACAGGAGCCGCAGGACCCTCACCACCAGGTTCAGGAACCATCAGGAAGGAGGTACAGGAGCCTCAGGACTCACACCACCAGGTTCAGGAATAGTTATTACCCCTCAACCATCAGGAAGGAGGTACAGGAGCCGCAGGACCCTCACCACCAGGTTCAGGAACCATCAGGAAGGAGGTACAGGAGCCTCAAGACTCTCACCACCTGGTTCAGGGACAGTTATTACCCTTAAACCATTAGGAAGGAGGTAGAGGAGCCTCAGGACCCCCACCACCAGTTTCAGGGACAGTTATTACCCCTCAACCATCAGGAAGGAGGTACAGGAGCCTCAGGACGCACACCACCAGGTTCAGGGACAGTTATTCCCCCTCAACCATCAGGAAGGAGGTACAGGCGCCTCAGGACTCACACCACCAGGTTCAGGAACAGTTATTACCCCTCAACCATCAGGAAGGAGGTACAGGAGCCTCAGGACGCACGCCACCAGGTTCAGGGACAGTTATTACCCATCAACCATCAGGAAGGAGGTACAGGAGCCTCAGGACCCCCACCACCAGGATCAGGGACAGTTATTAGCCCTCAACCATCAGGAAGGAGGTACAGGAGCCTCAGGACGCACACCACCAGGTTCAGGGACAGTTATTCCCCTCGACCATCAGGAAGGAGGTACAGGTGCCTCAGGACCCCCACCACCAGGTTCAGGGACAGTTATTACCACTCAACCATCAGGAAGGAGGTACAGGAGCCTCAGGACCCCACCACCAGGTTCAGGGACAGTTATTACCCCTCAACCATCAGGAAGGAGGTACAGGAGCCTGAGGAACCCCACCACCAGGTTCAGGGACAGTTATTACCCCTCAACCGCCAGGAAGGATGTACAGGAGCCTCAGGACCTACACCACCAGGTTCAGGGACAGTTATTCCCCCTCAACCTTCATGAAGGAGGTACAGGAGCCTCAAGACTCACACTACCAGGTTCAGTGACAGTTATTCCCCCTCAACCTTCATGAAGGAGGTACAGGAGCCTCAGGACCCTCACCACCAGGTTCAGGGACCGTTATTCCCCCTCAACCGTCAGGAAGGAGGTACAGGAGGCTCAGGACCCACACCACCAGGTTCAGGGACAGTTATTACCCCTCAACCATCAGGAAGGAGGTACAGGAGCCTCGGGACCCACACCACCATGTTCAGGGACCGTTATTCCCCTCAACCATCAGGATGGAGTTACAGGAGCCTCAGGACTCACACCACCAGGTTCAGGAACAGTTATTACCCCTCAACCATCAGGAAGGAGGTACAGGAGCCGCAGGACCCTCACCACCAGTTTCAGGAACCATCAGGAAGGAGGTACAGGAGCCTCAAGACTCTCACCACCTGGTTCAGGGACAGTTATTACCCTTAAACCATTAGGAAGGAGGTACAGGAGCCTCAGGACCCCCACCACCAGGTTCAGGGACAGTTATTACCCCTCAACCATCAGGAAGGAGGTACAGGAGCCTCAGGACGCACACCACCAGGTTCAGGGACAGTTATTCCCCCTCAACCATCAGGAAGGAGGTACAGGAGCCTCAGGACACACACCACCAGGTTCAGGGACAGTTATTCCCCTCGACCATCAGGAAGGAGGTACAGGAGCCTCAGGACCCCCACCACCAGGTTCAGGGACAGTTATTACCCCTCAACCATCAGGAAGGAGGTACAGGAGCCTCAGGACTCACACCACCAGGTTCAGGAACAGTTATTACCCCTCAACCATCAGGAAGGAGGTACAGGAGCCTCAGGACGCACACCACCAGGTTCAGGGACAGTTATTCCCCCTCAACCATCTGGAAGGAGGTACAGGAGCCTCAGGACTCACACCATCAGGTTCAGGAACAGTTATTACCCCTCAACCGTCAGGAAGGAGGTACAGGAGGCTCAGGACCCACACCACCAGGTTCAGGGACCGTTATTCCCCCTCAACCATCAGGAAGGAGGTACAGGAGCCTCAGGACCCCCACCACCAGGTTCAGGGACAGTTATTACCCCTCAACCACCAGGAAGGAGGTACAGGAGCCTCAGGACCTACACCACCAGGTTCAGGGACAGTTATTCCCCCTCAACCTTCATGAAGGAGGTACAGGAGCCTCAAGACTCACACTACCAGGTTCAGGGACAGTTATTCCCCCTCAACCTTCATGAAGGAGGTACAGGAGCCTCAGGATCCTCACCACCAGGTTCAGGGACCGTTATTCCCCCTCAACCGTCAGGAAGGAGGTACAGGAGCCTCAAGACTCACACTACCAGGTTCAGGGACAGTTATTCCCCCTCAACCATCAGGAAGGAGGTACAGGAGCCGCAGGATCCTCACCACCAGGTTCAGGAACCATCAGGAAGGAGGTACAGGAGCCTCAAGACTCTCACCACCTGGTTCAGGGACAGTTATTACCCTTAAACCATTAGGAAGGAGGTAGAGGAGCCTCAGGACCCCCACCACCAGTTTCAGGGACAGTTATTACCCCTCAACCATCAGGAAGGAGGTACAGGAGCCTCAGGACGCACACCACCAGGTTCAGGGACAGTTATTCCCCCTCAACCATCAGGAAGGAGGTACAGGCTCCTCAGGACTCACACCACCAGGTTCAGGAACAGTTATTACCCCTCAACCATCAGGAAGGAGGTACAGGAGCCTCAGGACGCACGCCACCAGGTTCAGGGACAGTTATTACCCATCAACCATCAGGAAGGAGGTACAGGAGCCTCAGGACCCCCACCACCAGGATCAGGGACAGTTATTAGCCCTCAACCATCAGGAAGGAGGTACAGGAGCCTCAGGACGCACACCACCAGGTTCAGGGACAGTTATTCCCCTCGACCATCAGGAAGGAGGTACAGGTGCCTCAGGACCCCCACCACCAGGTTCAGGGACAGTTATTACCACTCAACCATCAGGAAGGAGGTACAGGAGCCTCAGGACCCCACCACCAGGTTCAGGGACAGTTATTACCCCTCAACCATCAGGAAGGAGGTACAGGAGCCTCAGGAATCACACAACCAGGTTCAGGAACAGTTATTACTGCTCAACCATCAGGAAGGAGGTACAGGAGCCTCAGGACGCACACCACCAGGTTCAGGGACAGTTATTCCCCCTCAACCATCAGGAAGGAGGTACAGGAGCCTCAGGACTCACACCATCAGGTTCAGGAACAGTTATTACCCCTCAACCGTCAGGAAGGAGGTACAGGAGCCTCAGGAACCCCACCACCAGGTTCAGGGACAGTTATTACCCCTCAACCGCCAGGAAGGATGTACAGGAGCCTCAGGACCTACACCACCAGGTTCAGGGACAGTTATTCCCCCTCAACCTTCATGAAGGAGGTACAGGAGCCTCAAGACTCACACTACCAGGTTCAGGGACAGTTATTCCCCCTCAACCTTCATGAAGGAGGTACAGGAGCCTCAGGACCCTCACCACCAGGTTCAGGGACCGTTATTCCCCCTCAACCGTCAGGAAGGAGGTACAGGAGGCTCAGGACCCACACCACCAGGTTCAGGGACAGTTATTACCCCTCAACCATCAGGAAGGAGGTACATGAGCCTCGGGACCCACACCACCATGTTCAGGGACCGTTATTCCCCTCAACCATCAGGATGGAGGTACAGGAGCCTCAGGACTCACACCACCAGGTTCAGGAACAGTTATTACCCCTCAACCATCAGGAAGGAGGTACAGGAGCCGCAGGACCCTCACCACCAGTTTCAGGAACCATCAGGAAGGAGGTACAGGAGCCTCAAGACTCTCACCACCTGGTTCAGGGACAGTTATTACCCTTAAACCATTAGGAAGGAGGTACAGGAGCCTCAGGACCCCCACCACCAGGTTCAGGGACAGTTATTACCCCTCAACCATCAGGAAGGAGGTACAGGAGCCTCAGGACGCACACCACCAGGTTCAGGGACAGTTATTCCCCCTCAACCATCAGGAAGGAGGTACAGGAGCCTCAGGACACACACCACCAGGTTCAGGGACAGTTATTCCCCTCGACCATCAGGAAGGAGGTACAGGAGCCTCAGGACCCCCACCACCAGGTTCAGGGACAGTTATTACCCCTCAACCATCAGGAAGGAGGTACAGGAGCCTCAGGACTCACACCACCAGGTTCAGGAACAGTTATTACCCCTCAACCATCAGGAAGGAGGTACAGGAGCCTCAGGACGCACACCACCAGGTTCAGGGACTGTTATTCCCCCTCAACCATCTGGAAGGAGGTACAGGAGCCTCAGGACTCACACCATCAGGTTCAGGAACAGTTATTACCCCTCAACCGTCAGGAAGGAGGTACAGGAGGCTCAGGACCCACACCACCAGGTTCAGGGACCGTTATTCCCCCTCAACCATCAGGAAGGAGGTACAGGAGCCTCAGGACCCCCACCACCAGGTTCAGGGACAGTTATTACCCCTCAACCACCAGGAAGGAGGTACAGGAGCCTCAGGACCTACACCACCAGGTTCAGGGACAGTTATTCCCCCTCAACCTTCATGAAGGAGGTACAGGAGCCTCAAGACTCACACTACCAGGTTCAGGGACAGTTATTCCCCCTCAACCTTCATGAAGGAGGTACAGGAGCCTCAGGATCCTCACCACCAGGTTCAGGGACCGTTATTCCCCCTCAACCGTCAGGAAGGAGGTACAGGAGCCTCGGGACCCACTCCACCAGGTTCAGGGACCGTTATTCCCCCTCAACCATCAGGAAGGAGGTACAGGAGCCTCAGGTCTCACACCACCAGGTTGAGGAACAGTTATTACCCCTCAACCATCAGGAAGGAGGTACAGGAGCCGCAGGATCCTCACCACCAGGTTCAGGAACCATCAGGAAGGAGGTACAGGAGCCTCAAGACTCTCACCACCTGGTTCAGCGACAGTTATTACCCTTAAACCATTAGGAAGGAGGTACAGGAGCCTCAGGACCCCCACCACCAGGTTCAGGGACAGTTATTACCCCTGAACCATCAGGAAGGAGGTACAGGAGCCTCAGGACGCACACCACCAGGTTCAGGGACAGTTATTCCCCCTCAACCATCAGGAAGGAGGTACAGGAGCCTCAGGACTCACACTACCAGGTTCAGGGACAGTTATTCCCCCTCAACCTTCATGAAGGAGGTACAGGAGCCTCAGGACCCTCACCAGCAGGTTCAGGGACCGTTATTCCCCCTCAACCGTCAGGTAGGAGGTACAGGAGGCTCAGGACCCACACCACCAGGTTCAGGGACAGTTATTACCCCTCAACCATCAGGAAGGAGGTACAGGAGCCACGGGACCCACACCACCAGGTTCAGGGACCGTTATTCCCCCTCAACCATCAGGAAGGAGGTACAGGAGCCTCAGGACTCACACCACCAGGTTCAGGAACAGTTATTACCCCTCAACCATCAGGAAGGAGGTACAGGAGCCGCAGGACCCTCACCACCAGGTTCAGGAACCATCAGGAAGGAGGTACAGGAGCCTCAAGACTCTCACCACCTGGTTCAGGGACAGTTATTACCCTTAAACCATTAGGAAGGAGGTACAGGAGCCTCAGGACCCCCACCACCAGGTTCAGGGACAGTTATTACCCCTCAACCATCAGGTAGGAGGTACAGGAGCCTCAGGACGCACACCACCAGGTTCAGGGACAGTTATTCCCCCTCAACCATCAGGAAGGAGGTACAGGAGCCGCAGGACCCTCACCACCAGGTTCAGGAACTATCAGGAAGGAGGTACAGGAGCCTCAGGACTCACACCACCAGGTTCAGGAACAGTTATTACCCCTCAACCATCAGGAAGGAGGTACAGGAGCCGCAGGACCCTCACCACCAGGTTCAGGAACCATCAGGAAGGAGGTACAGGAGCCTCAAGACTCTCACCACCTGGTTCAGTGACAGTTATTACCCTTAAACCATTAGGAAGGAGGTACAGGAGCCTCAGGACCCCCACCACCAGGTTCAGGGACAGTTATTACCCCTCAACCATCAGGAAGGAGGTACAGGAGCCTCAGGACGCACACCACCAGGTTCCGGGACAGGTATTCCCCCTCAACCATCAGGAAGGAGGTACAGGAGCCTCAGGACTCACACCATCAGGTTCAGGAACAGTTATTACCCCTCAACCGTCAGGAAGGAGGTACAGGAGCCTCAGGACCCACACCACAAGGTTCAGGGACCGTTATTACCCCTCAACCATCAGGAAGGAGGTACAGGAGCCTCAGGACTCACACCACCAGGTTCAGGAACAGTTATTACCCCTCAACCATCAGGAAGGAGGTACAGGAGCCTCAGGACGCACACCACCAGGTTCAGGGACAGTTATTCCCCCTCAACCATCAGGAAGGAGGTACAGGAGCCGCAGGACCCTCACCACCAGGTTCAGGAACCATCAGGAAGGAGGTACAGGAGCCTCAGGACTCACACCACCAGGTTCAGGAATAGTTATTACCCCTCAACCATCAGGAAGGAGGTACAGGAGCCGCAGGACCCTCACCACCAGGTTCAGGAACCATCAGGAAGGAGGTACAGGAGCCTCAAGACTCTCACCACCTGGTTCAGGGACAGTTATTACCCTTAAACCATTAGGAAGGAGGTACAGGAGCCTCAGGACCCCCACCACCAGGTTCAGGGACAGTTATTACCCCTCAACCATCAGGAAGGAGGTACAGGAGCCTCAGGACGCACACCACCAGGTTCCGGGACAGTTATTCCCCCTCAACCATCAGGAAGGAGGTACAGGAGCCTCAGGACTCACACCATCAGGTTCAGGAACAGTTATTACCCCTCAACCGTCAGGAAGGAGGTACAGGAGCCTCAGGACCCACACCACCAGGTTCAGGGACCGTTATTACCCCTCAACCATCAGGAAGGAGGTACAGGAGCCTCAGGACTCACACCACCAGGTTCAGGAACAGTTATTACCCCTCAACCATCAGGAAGGAGGTACAGGAGCCTCAGGACGCACATCACCAGGTTCAGGGACAGTTATTACCCCTCAACCATCAGGAAGGAGGTACAGGCGCCTCAGGACTCACACCACCAGGTTCAGGAACAGTTATTACCCCTCAACCATCAGGAAGGAGGTACAGGAGCCTCAGGACGCACATCACCAGGTTCAGGGACAGTTATTCCCCCTCAACCATCAGGAAGGAGGTACAGGAGCCTCAGGACTCACACCACCAGGTTCAGGAACAGTTATTACCCTTCAACCGTCAGGAAGGAGGTACAGGAGCCTCAGGACCCACACCACCAGGTTCAGGGACAGTTATTCCCCCTCAACCATCAGGAAGGAGGTACAGGAGCCTCAGGACCCACACCACCTTGTTCAGGGACAGTTATTCCCCCTCAACCATCAGGAAGGAGGTACAAGAGCCTCAGGACACACACCACCAGGTTCAGTAATAATTACCCTTAACCATCAGGAAGGAGGTACAGGAGCCTCAGGACCCACACCACCGGGTTCAGGGACTGTTATTCCCCCTCAACCATCAGGAAGGAGGTACAGGAGCCTCAGGACCCACACCACCTTGTTCAGGGACAGTTATTCCCCCTCAACCGTCAGGAAGGAGGTACAGGAGCCTCAGGACCCACACCACCTTGTTCCGGGACAGTTATTACCCCTCAACCGTCAGGAAGGAGGTACAGGAGCCTCAGGACCCACACCACCAGGTTCAGGGACAGTTATTCCCCTCGACCATCTTTGGTCCTGGCTTTTATGCTGCGGTACCGTTTCCCGGATGGTGGCAGCTGGAACAGTTTGTGGTTGGGGTGACTCAGGTCCCCGATGATCCTTCGGGCCCTTTTTACACCCCGTCTCTGTAAATGTCCTGAGTAGTGGGAAGTTCACATCGACAGATGTCCTTATCCGCTCGTTTTGTCACTTCACGCTCTGGGTCATGTTTGCGTTGCAAATGTCCCTCCTTCCGCCCAACTTTAAAGTCTCGGAGAGCCATCGTATTGAATCACAACCCCCCCCTACTTTTCTTTTTTTTTTCTTCTGGCCCTCCTCCATCATGTCGAGTCTTAAGTTTTGGAGAAAATTGGCAGTCGGACGTTTAACGCGTCTTTGAAATCTCAGCATAGCTGGCGAACTTGCATACCTGGCGAACTTGCATACCTGGCGAACTTGCATACCTGGCGAACTTTTGTTCAACTTTTCATGTGATCTAATTCTTTTTACTTTTTCAGTCAACCTTTTCTTCTTCTTCTCCGCAAAGTTTTGTTTTTAATTGTATCCTCAAAACGTCCCAGCCCCCCCCCCCCACCGCCTTTTTTTGTTTTACGTTAGTTTAGTGGGGGGTTTTCTCAATGACAGAAATTTTTGAGTCTTTTTTTCCCTATGAATCGTTAAGGGGAGATGTGTTTCTTCCTTTCTATCAGCTTAATGCTAGATGTGATTTTGACAGCTTATATTCCTTCGTACTGTGATTGAAATATGTATTTCAGATAATTTCTCCTCTGACTTATATTTATCCATTTTTTTTAATCAATAAAAAAAAAGATTGAAAATGTAACAAATGTTACTTGGAACAGGCTCCGCAGTCGCGGGGACAGCGCCCGAGCTGGTTCGGGCCCACGGCAGGCCAGTGACGACCGCCGGAAACCCCGCTGTACAGTCGGGCAGGCCATCCCACCCCCCCCCCCCCCCCCCCACTCCACCTCGACGTGGGTGATTAGCCCAGAGCCCACCCTGCCGCTCACGGGGTCTGCCAAACCATCTGTGAGCGTAGGCGCGAAGGAAACGCACGGTCGCCGTTGGAGGGAAGTCCACGGGGATGATGCCGGGAATGAAGGGGTTAACGCCTGGACTCGCTGGGATTTAGGAGAATGTGAGGATTTGGCCGGCCGGCGGGCGGGGGGGGGATCTCATTGAAACCCGCCGGATGTTGAAAGGACCGGATGTGGATGTGGAGAGGGTGTTCTCTATGGTGGGGGTTTTCAGAACTACGGGGGCGCAGCCTCAAAATTGAGGGGCGAATCTGTAGAATGGAGGCAAAGAGGGATTATTTTTTTTATCCGGAGAGTAGTGAGTCGCTGGAATGCTCCGCCACAGACTGCAGTTCCTGGTCAGTTCAACGATCAGTCGCTGGTCGGTCAAAGGATATGGCGAGAGGTCGGGCGTACAGGGTTCAGTGGGGTCCGGGATCAGCCGTGATGGAGTGGCAGAGCAGACTTGATGGGCTGAATGGCCTAATCCTGCCTTCCCCTCCCCCCCCCCCACCCCTGTGTCTTACAGCAACCACGACCACCAATGAGAACCAGCAACTTATTCCAGTGCTGGGAATCACGGCAGGGCTGGACTGATCCACGGATCCCCAAAGCACTCCTTAATGGTAGGGCATTGAGGAATGCAGAGGAACAGAGAGATCTAGGAATAGCAGTGCATAGTTCCCTGAAGGTGGAGTCTCATGTAGATAGGGTGGTGAAGAAGGCTTTTGGACCGCTGGCCTTTATAAATCAGAGCATTGAGTACAGAAGTTGGGATGTAATGTTAAAATTGTACAAGGCATTGGTAAAGCCAAATTTGGAGTATTGTGTACAGTTCTGGTCACCGAATTATAGGAAAGATATCAATAAATTAGAGAGAGTGCAGAGACGATTTACTAGAATGTTATCTGGGTTTCAGCACCGAAGTTACAGGGAAAGGTTGAACAAGTTAGGTCTTTATTCTTTGTACAGAGGAGATTTACTAGAATGTTACCTGGGTTTCAGCACCGAAGTTACAGGGAAAGGTTGAACAAGTTAGGTCTTTATTCTTTGTACACAGGAGATTTACTAGAATGTTACCTGGGTTTCAGCACTTAAGTTACAGAGAAAGGGTGAACAAGTTAGGTCTCTATTCATTGGAGCGTAGAAGGTTAAGGGGGGATTTGATCGAGGTATTTAAAATTTTGAGAGGGATAGACAGAGTTGACGTGAATAGGCTGTTTGCATTGAGAGTAGGGGAGATTCAAACGAGAGGACATGATTTGAGAGTTAGGGGGCAGAAGTTTAAGGGAAACACGAGGGGGTATTTCTTTACTCAGAGAGTGGCAGCTGTGTGGAACGAGCTTCCTGTAGAAGTAGTAGAGGCCAGTTCAGTT
This sequence comes from Hypanus sabinus, assembly GCF_030144855.1. Lineage (NCBI taxonomy): Eukaryota > Metazoa > Chordata > Chondrichthyes > Myliobatiformes > Dasyatidae > Hypanus > Hypanus sabinus. The sequence goes on from NW_026779682.1 coordinate 75,722, forward strand.
GTGTCATTTAAGGTAAAATTGGATAGGTATATGGACAGGAAAGGAGTGGAGGGCTATGGGCTGAGTGCGGGTAGGTGGGACTAGGTGAGATTAAGAGTTCGGCACGGACTAGGAGGGCCGAGATGGCCTGTTTCTGTGCTGTAATTGTTATATGGTTATATGGTTAATTATCCACCCAAGACATTTACCCAACTCTCCTGGTCTATTCCTGGCTGTACAGTAGAACAGAATGCGTCAAATGGGATGCTTCCCACAATCACGCAACAGCAACTTAGTGCGGATAGTGTAGAGGATTGTCGAAGATTGCAGAGAGACATTGATAGGATGTAGAAGTGGTCTGAGAAGTGGCAGATGGAGTTCAACCCGGAGAAGTGTGAGGTGGTACACTTTGGAAGGGCAAACTCCAAGGCAGAGTACAAAGTAAATGGCAGGATACTTGGTAGTGTGGAGGAGCAGAGGGATCTGGGGGTACATGTCCACAGATCCCTGAAAGTTGCCTCACAGGTAGATAGGGTAGTTAAGAAAGCTTATGGGGTGTTAGCTTTCATAAGTCGAGGGATAGAGTTTAAGAGTCGCAGGGTAATGATGCAGCTCTATAAAACACTGGTTCGGCCACACTTGGAGTACTGTGTCCAGTTCTGGTCGCCTCACTATAGGAAGGATGTGGAAGCATTGGAAAGGGTACAGAGGAGATTTACCAGGATGCTGCCTGGTGTAGAGAGTATGGATTATGATCAGAGATTAAGGGAGCTAGGGCTTTACTCTTTGGAGGGAAGGAGGATGAGAGGAGACATGATAGAGGTGTACAAGATATTAAGAGGAATAGACAGAGTGGACAGCCAGCGCCTCTTCCCCAGGGCACCACTGCTCAGTACAAGAGGACATGGCTTTACGGTAAGGGGAGGGAAGTTCAAGTGGGATATTAGAGGAAGGTTTTTCACTCAGAGAGTGGTTGGTGCGTGGAATGCACTGCCTGGGTCAGTGGTGGAGGCAGATACACCAGTGAAGTTTAAGAGACTACTAGACAGGTATATGGAGGAACTTAAGGTGGGGGTTATATGGGAGGCAGGGTTCGAGGGTCGGCACGACATTGTGGGCCGAATGGCCTGTAGTGTTCTAGTTCTATTTCCGGCGTCTGCAGACTTTCTGTTGTTTGAAGTGACTTTGACCGCTGGGACCATCTGGCCGGCGCCGGGCGGAGTTGGTTTGAGTCACCCGAGAAACGGCGGATCTCCCGGGGGGGGGGGCGGTTTCACACCCGACGGACTTTACAGGGGGACGGCGGGAGAAGCGGCAGCAACAACCAACAACCCCCCAAAAAACACAGCGAGCAGTTCTGTTGGGGGTGGTGGGGGGGGGGGGGTGAAATAAAACACCTCGTCCATGAGAACGGGACTGATCCAAGCTGACAGGAACTCAGATCACGGCGCGTTACGACAGCGGCGTGGATTTGCCAGCCGCCGGCGGCGGCGCGGCCTGAGCACCGGACTACGAGGCGGATGGTCCCGAGTTCGAATCCGGCCCCGGCCGGTTCCTCGCACCGCACGACTTTCATTTCATTTTCAATCTTTATTTATTGATTTTTTTTTAAAAAAAAGGATAAATAAAAGTTAGAGGCGAATTACCTCAAATAGATTTTTCAATAACAGCAGAAACAAAGAAAGGAATATGCACTGTCAAAATCTAGAGCTCTGATAGATAGCGGGGTCAAGGGATATGTGGAGAGGGCAGGAACGGGGGTACTGATTGTGGACGATCAGCCACGATCACATTGAATGGCGGTGCTGGCTAGAAGGGCCGAATGACCTACTCCTGCACCTACTGTCTATAAAATCATATATAATATTATGCTAATATATAAAAAAATCTCCTCTTAACAACATAGAAAGAAAGGCTCAAAAATTTCTGTTATTCAGAGAACCCCCCCCCCCACCCCCGCCGCCACTAAACCAACCTAAAACAAAAAGAAAGGGGACTGAGTTGTACATTTTGAGGATACAATTTAAAAAACAAGAAAGATCCTTCTGGTCAAATCTAAAACAGACAGACAGACAGACTTTATCGATCCCGAGGGAAATTGGGTTTCGTTACAGCCGCACCAATCAAGAATAGTGAAGAAATATAGCAATATAAAAACATAAATAAAACCATAAATAAATAGATAAATAGATAAATAAATAAATAAATAGATAAATAAATAAATAGATAATAGATAAATAAATAAATAGATAGATAGATAGATAAATAAATAAATGAATAATTAATTAATAAGTTAATCATGCCAAGTGGAAATAGGTCCAGGACCAGCCTATTGGCTCAGGGTGTCTGACACTCCGAGGGAGGAGTTGTAAAGTTTGATGGCCACGGGTAGGAATGTTAGCAATTCAATACAATAGCTCTCCGAGACAATAAAGCGGAGAAAGCAGGAACATTTCCTGTTTCCCTGGGAATAATCCCTGGGAATGCCTTAAGTGAATTGGGTTGTAGGACCTGACCTATGACCTCACGCTTTTCACCCCTTCCACCCACTCTCTCAGAAACAACGGGAAGGACCGTCACTGAACGTTGAAGGAGACCAGCAACTCGGTGGCCGCTGTGCCAGGATCAGGATTTATCACAGTAAACGAGCAGTGTGCGTAAATCGAGAGAGAGAGTGAGGGGGGGGGGGAGAGAGAGAGGGAGAGGGAGAGAGAAAGAGAGAGAGTGAGGGGGAGAGAGGGAGAGGGAGGGAGAGAGAAAGAGAGAGGGAGAGGGAGGGAGAAAGAGAGAGAGAGAGAGGGAGAGGGAGGGAGAGAGAAAGAGAGAGAAGGAGAGAGAGGGGAAAGAGAGAGAGGGAGGGAGAGAGAGAGAGGAAGAGATAGAGAGGGAGAGGGAGGAAGTGAGAGGGAGAGAAAGGGAGAGAGAAAGAGAGGGAGGCAGACAGAGAGAAAGAGAGAGAGGGAGAGAGGGAATTAGACGGAGAGAGAGAAAGGGGGAGAGAGAGAGGGAAAGAGAGAGAGGGGAGAGAGCAAGAGAGGGAGGGAGGGAGAGAGAGAGGGGAGAGAGCAAGAGAGAGGGAGGGAGGGAGAGGGAGAGGGGAAAGAGAGGGAGAGGGAGGAAGTGAGAGAGGGAAAGAGAGGAAGAGAGAGGGAGAGAGAAAGAGAGAGAGGGAGGGAGAAAGAGAGAGAGGGAGAGAGGAGAGAGAGAAAGAGAGGGAGGAGAGAGCGAGAGAGAGGGAGGGAGGGAGAGAGAGCGAGGGAGGGAGGGAGAGAGAGAGAGGGGGAAGGAGAGAGAGAGAGATACGTCTCCTTGGAGAGGTCGCGTCGGGCACACGGGGGGTATTTGCGTGAGCGGTGGTTCCATCCCCTCCGTCCCTCCCCGCGGTATAGTCGGTTTGAAAGATGGCATTATAATTTAAGTGAAACTACTGCCTTGTAAAACTCGATTGCTTCGTGCTCATGGGTTGTAAATAAACTTTTAAAGGTTAGGTACAATAAAGAAAATCGAGGGAAGCACACTTGATTTAAAAAAAACACTGATTGTAGAATTTAGGAAGTCTATTTTAATTGAAAGATTGATGAGCGATCAATGAGATTTACGGTTCAGAAATTGCATTGTCTAGAGATTGTATGTACTGTATTAATGCGATCACGCACTGTATTTAGAGATTGCACTGGGAGGGGCAGAGCGCTGCGGGACGAGCGATCTTTAATTCCAGCCCGAGAAGAATTGCTTAAAAAACGCCGTTTCCAGTCCCTCTGGGATGATTTCAACCTAAATTCCAAAGCAAGGAAAAAGTCAGTTTAACGGCGGGGAGTGTCGAGGGACAGGGGGGACCTCGGTGTACGAGGGTAGGACACACACCGTGAACGGTGGGGAGTGTCGAGGGACAGGGGGACCTCGTGTACGAGGGTAGGACACGCACCGTGAACGGTGGGGAGTGTTGAGGGACAGGAGGGCCTCGGTGTACGAGGGTAGGACACCCACCGTGAACGGCGGGGAGTGTCGAGGGACAGGGGGACCTCGTGTACGAGGGTAGGACATGCACCGTGAACGGTGGGGAGTGTCGAGGGACAGGGGGACCTCGGTGTACGAGGGTAGGACACACACCGTGAACGGTGGGGAGTGTCGAGGGACAGGGGGACCTCGTGTACGAGGGTAGGACATGCACCGTGAACGGTGGGGAGTGTCGAGGGACAGAGGGGCAACCTCGGTGTATGAGGGTAGGACACGCACCGTGAACGGTGGGGAGTGTCGAGGGACGGGGGGACCTCGGTGTACGAGGGTAGGACACCCACCGTGAACGGTGGGGAGTGTTGAGGGACAGGAGGCCTCGGTGTACGAGGGTAGGACACCCACCGTGAACGGTGGGGAGTGTCGAGGGACAGGAGGGCCTCGGTGTACGAGGGTAGGACACGCACCGTGAATGGTGGGGAATGTCGAGGGACA
>NW_026779684.1:0-80000 GCF_030144855.1 Hypanus sabinus
GAGTCAGAGTGATTATTCCTCTACACGGTCCCATCAAACACTCCCGGGGTCAGACACAGAGAGATTATTCCTCTACACGGTCCCAACAAACAATCCCGGTGTCAGACACAGTGTGAATCTCCTTCCACACCGTCCCATCACACTGTCCCGGGGTCAGACACAGAGTGATTATTCCTCTACACTGTCCCAACAAACACTCCCGGGGTCAGACACAGAGTGATTTTTCCTCTGCACGGACCCATCAAACACTCCCGGGGTCAGACACAGAGTGATTATTCCTCTACAAGGTCCCAACAAACACTCCCGGTGTCAGACACAGTGTGAATCTCCTTCCACACCGTCCCATCACACTGTCCCGGGGTCAGACACAGAGTGATTATTCCTCTACACTGTCCCAACAAAAAACTCCCGGGGTCAGACACAGAGTGATTTTTCCTCTGCACGGACCCATCAAACACTCCCGGGGTCAGACACAGAGTGATTATTCCTCTACACGGTCCCAACAAACACTCCCGGTGTCAGACACAGTGTGAATCTCCTTCCACACCGTCCCATCACACTCTCCCGGGGTCAGACACAGAGTGATTATTCCTCTACACTGTCCCAACAAACACTCCCGGGGTCAGACACAGAGTGATTTTTCCTCTGCACGGTCCCATCAAACACTCCCGGGGTCAGACACAGAATGAGTCTCCCTCCACACCGTCCTATCACACACTCCCGGTATCATGCTCAGAGTGATTATTCCTCTACACGGTCCCATCAAACACACCCGGGGTCAGACACAGAGTGAATTTATATCCACACCGTCCCAACATATTCTCCCGTGGTCAGACACAGAGTGAATCTCCCTCCACACCGTCACATCACACACTCCCGTGGTCAGACACAGTATGACTATTCCTCTCCACAGTCCCATCAAACACTCCCGGGGTCAGACACAGACTGAATCTCCCTCCACTCCGTCCCATCACACACTCCCGTGGTCAGAGACAGAGTGATTATTCCTCTACACAGTCCCAGCAAGCACTCCCGGGGTCAGACACAGAGTGATTATTCCTCTACACGGTCCCAACAAACAATCCCGGTGTCAGACACAGTGTGAATCTCCTTCCACACCGTCCCATCACACTGTCCCGGGGTCAGACACAGAGTGATTATTCCTCTACACTGTCCCAACAAACACTCCCGGGGTCAGACACAGAGTGATTTTTCCTCTGCACGGACCCATCAAACACTCCCGGGGTCAGACACAGAGTGATTATTCCTCTACACGGTCCCAACAAACACTCCCGGTGTCAGACACAGTGTGAATCTCCTTCCACACCGTCCCATCACACTCTCCCGGGGTCAGACACAGAGTGATTATTCCTCTACACTGTCCCAACAAACACTCCCGGGGTCAGACACAGAGTGATTTTTCCTCTGCACGGTCCCATCAAACACTCCCGGGGTCAGACACAGAATGAGTCTCCCTCCACACCGTCCTATCACACACTCCCGGTATCATGCTCAGAGTGATTATTCCTCTACACGGTCCAATCAAACACTCCCGGGGTCAGACACAGAGTGAATTTATATCCACACCGTCCCAACATATTCTCCCGTGGTCAGACACAGAGTGAATCTCCCTCCACACCGTCACATCACACACTCCCGTGGTCAGACACAGTATGACTATTCCTCTCCACAGTCCCATCAAACACTCCCGGGGTCAGACACAGACTGAATCTCCCTCCACTCCGTCCCATCACACACTCCCGTGGTCAGAGACAGAGTGATTATTCCTCTACACGGTCCCATCAAACACTCCCGGGGTCAGACACAGAGAGATTATTCCTCTACACGGTCCCATCAAACACTCCCGGGGTCAGACACAGAGTGATTATTCCTCTGCACGGTCCCAACAAACACTCCCGGTGTCAGACACAGTGTGAATCTCCTTCCACACCGTCACATCACACTCTCCCGTGGTCAGACACATAGTGATTATTCCTCTACACAGTCCCAACAAACACTCCCGGGGTCATTCACAGAGTGATTATTCCTCTACCCGGTCCCATCATACGCTCCCGGGGTCAGACACAGGGTGATTATTCCTCTACACTGTACCATCAAACACTCCGTGGGTCAGACACAGAGTGATTATTCCTCTACACGATCCCATCAAACACTCCCGGGGTGAGACACAGAGTGATTATTCCTCTACACGGTCCCATCAAACACTCCCGGGGTCAGACACAGAGTGATTTTTCCTCTACACGGTCCCATCAAACACTCCCGGGGTTAGACACAGAGTGATTATTCCTCAACACGGTCCCAACAAACACTCCCGGGGTCAGACACAGTGTGATTTTTCTTCTGCAAGGTCCCATCAAACACTCCCGGGGTCAGACACAGAGTGGGTCTCCCTCCACACCGTCCCATCACACACTCCCGGTATCAGACTCAGAGTGATTATTCCTATACACGGTCCCATCAATCACTACCGGGGTCAGACACAGAGTGAATTTATATCCACACCGTCCCATCATACTCTCCCGGGGTCAGACACAGAGTGAATCTCCCTCCACACCGTCCCATCACACACTCCCGTGGTCAGACACAGAGTGATTATTCCCTTACACGGTCCCATCAAACACTCCCTGGGTCAGACAAAGAGTGAATCTCCCTACACACCGTCCCATCACACACTCCCGTCGTCAGACCCAGTATGATTATTCCTCTCCACGGTCCCATCAAACACTCCCGGTGGTCAGACACAGAGCGATTATTCCTCTACACGTTAACATCAAACACACCGTGGGTCAGACATACAGTGATTATTCCTCTACACGGTCCCATCAAACTCTCCCGGGGTCAGACACAGTGTGATTTTTCCTCTGCAAGGTCCCATCTAACACTCCCGGGGTCAGACACAGAGTGGGTCTCCCTCCACACGGTCCCATCACACACTCCCGGTATCAGACTCAGAGTGATTATTCTTCTACACGGTCCCATCAATCACTCCCGGGGTCAGACACAGAGTGAATATATATCCACGCCGTTCCATCATACCCTCCCGGCGTCAGACACAGGGTGATTATTCCTCTACACTGTACCATCAAACACTCCCGGGGTCAGACACAGAGTGATTTTTCCTCTACACGGTCCAATCAAACACTCCCGGGGTCAGACACAGAGTGATTTTTCCTCTGCAAGGTCCCATCTAACACTCCCGGGGTCAGACACAGAGTGATTATTCCTCAACACGGTCCCATCACACACTCCCGTGGTCAGAGACAGAGTGATTATTCCTCTACACGGTCCCATCAAACACTCCCGGGGTCAGACACAGAGAGATTATTCCTCTACACAGTCCCAGCAAGCACTCCCGGGGTCAGACACAGAGTGATTATTCCTCTACACGGTCCCAACAAACAATCCCGGTGTCAGACACAGTGTGAATCTCCTTCCACACCGTCCCATCACACTGTCCCGGGGTCAGACACAGAGTGATTATTCCTCTACACTGTCCCAACAAACACTCCCGGGGTCAGACACAGAGTGATTTTTCCTCTGCACGGACCCATCAAACACTCCCGGGGTCAGACACAGAGTGATTATTCCTCTTCAAGGTCCCAACAAACACTCCCGGTGTCAGACACAGTGTGAATCTCCTTCCACACCGTCCCATCACACTCTCCCGGGGTCAGACACAGAGTGATTATTCCTCTATACTGTCCCAACAAACACTCCCGGGGTCAGACACAGAGTGATTTTTCCTCTGCACGGTCCCATCACACACTCCCGTGGTCAGAGACAGAGTGATTATTCCTCTACACGGTCCCATCAAACACTCCCGGGGTCAGACACAGAGAGATTATTCCTCTACACAGTCCCAGCAAGCACTCCCGGGGTCAGACACAGAGTGATTATTCCTCTACACGGTCCCAACAAACAATCCCGGTGTCAGACACAGTGTGAATCTCCTTCCACACCGTCCCATCACACTGTCCCGGGGTCAGACACAGAGTGATTATTCCTCTACACTGTCCCAACAAACACTCCCGGGGTCAGACACAGAGTGATTTTTCCTCTGCACGGACCCATCAAACACTCCCGGGGTCAGACACAGAGTGATTATTCCTCTACAAGGTCCCAACAAACACTCCCGGTGTCAGACACAGTGTGAATCTCCTTCCACACCGTCCCATCACACTGTCCCGGGGTCAGACACAGAGTGATTATTCCTCTACACTGTCCCAACAAACACTCCCGGGGTCAGACACAGAGTGATTTTTCCTCTGCACGGACCCATCAAACACTCCCGGGGTCAGACACAGAGTGATTATTCCTCTACACGGTCCCAACAAACACTCCCGGTGTCAGACACAGTTTGAATCTCCTTCCACACCGTCCCATCACACTCTCCCGGGGTCAGACACAGAGTGATTATTCCTCTACACTGTCCCAACAAACACTCCCGGGGTCAGACACAGAGTGATTTTTCCTCTGCACGGTCCCATCAAACACTCCCGGGGTCAGACACAGAATGAGTCTCCCTCCACACCGTCCTATCACACACTCCCGGTATCATGCTCAGAGTGATTATTCCTCTACACGGTCCCATCAAACACTCCCGGGGTCAGACACAGAGTGAATTTATATCCACACCGTCCCAACATATTCTCCCGTGCTCAGACACAGAGTGAATCTCCCTCCACACCGTCACATCACACACTCCCGTGGTCAGACACAGTATGACTATTCCTCTCCACGGTCCCATCAAACACTCCCGGGGTCAGACACAGACTGAATCTCCCTCCACTCCGTCCCATCACACACTCCCGTGGTCAGAGACAGAGTGATTATTCCTCTACACGGTCCCATCAAATACTCCCGGGGTCAGACACAGAGAGATTATTCCTCTACACGGTCCCATCAAACACTCCCGGGGTCAGACACAGAGTGATTATTCCTCTGCACGGTCCCAACAAACACTCCCGGTGTCAGACACAGTGTGAATCTCCTTCCACACCGTCACATCACACTCTCCCGTGGTCAGACACATAGTGATTATTCCTCTACCCGGTCCCATCATACGCTCCCGGGGTCAGACACAGGGTGATTATTCCTCTACACTGTACCATCAAACACTCCGTGGGTCAGACACAGAGTGATTATTCCTCTACACGGTCCCATCAATCACTACCGGGGTCAGACCCTGAGTGAATTTATATCCACACCGTCCCATCATACTCTCCCGGGGTCAGACACAGAGTGAATCTCCCTCCACACCGTCCCATCACACACTCCCGTGGTCAGACACAGAGTGATTATTCCCTTACACGGTTCCATCAAACACTCCCGGGGTCAGACACAGAGAGATTATTCCTCTACACAGTCCCAGCAACCACTCCCGGGGTCAGACACAGAGTGATTATTCCCTTACACGGTTCCATCAAACACTCCCTGGGTCAGACAAAGAGTGAATCTCCCTACACACCGTCCCATCACACACTCCCGTCGTCAGACCCAGTATGATTATTCCTCTCCACGGTCCCATCAAACACTCCCGGGGGTCAGACACAGAGCGATTATTCCTCTACACGGTCCCATCAAACACTCCCGGGGTCAGACACAGAGTGAATTTATATCCACACTGTCCCATCATATTCTCCCGTGGTCAGACACAGAGTGAATCTCCCTCCACACCGTCCCATCACACACTCCCGTGGTCAGAGACAGAGTGATTATTCCTCTACACGGTCCCATCAAACACTCCCGGGGTCAGACACAGAGAGATTATTCCTCTACACAGTCCCAGCAAGCACTCCCGGGGTCAGACACAGAGTGATTATTCCTCTACACGGTCCCAACAAACAATCCCGGTGTCAGACACAGTGTGAATCTCCTTCCACACCGTCCCATCACACTGTCCCGGGGTCAGACACAGAGTGATTATTCCTCTACACTGTCCCAACAAACACTCCCGGGGTCAGACACAGAGTGATTTTTCCTCTGCACGGACCCATCAAACACTCCCGGGGTCAGACACAGAGTGATTATTCCTCTACACGGTCCCAACAAACACTCCCGGTGTCAGACACAGTGTGAATCTCCTTCCACACCGTCCCATCACACTCTCCCGGGGTCAGACACAGAGTGATTATTCCTCTACACTGTCCCAACAAACACTCCCGGGGTCAGACACAGAGTGATTTTTCCTCTGCACGGTCCCATCAAACACTCCCGGGGTCAGACACAGAATGAGTCTCCCTCCACACCGTCCTATCACACACTCCCGGTATCATGCTCAGAGTGATTATTCCTCTACACGGTCCCATCAAACACTCCCGGGGTCAGACACAGAGTGAATCTCCCTCCACACCGTCACATCACACACTCCCGTGGTCAGACACAGTATGACTATTCCTCTCCACAGTCCCATCAAACACTCCCGGGGTCAGACACAGACTGAATCTCCCTCCACTCCGTCCCATCACACACTCCCGTGGTCAGAGACAGAGTGATTATTCCTCTACACGGTCCCATCAAACACTCCCGGGGTCAGACACAGAGAGATTATTCCTCTACACGGTCCCATCAAACACTCCCGGGGTCAGACACAGAGTGATTATTCCTCTGCACGGTCCCAACAAACACTCCCGGTGTCAGACACAGTGTGAATCTCCTTCCACACCGTCACATCACACTCTCCCGTGGTCAGACACATAGTGATTATTCCTCTACACAGTCCCAACAAACACTCCCGGGGTCATTCACAGAGTGATTATTCCTCTACCCGGTCCCATCATACGCTCCCGGGGTCAGACACAGGGTGATTATTCCTCTACACTGTACCATCAAACACTCCGTGGGTCAGACACAGAGTGATTATTCCTCTACACGATCCCATCAAACACTCCCGGGGTGAGACACAGAGTGATTATTCCTCTACCCGGTCCCATCAAACACTCCCGGGGTCAGACACAGTGATTTTTCCTCTACACGGTCCCATCAAACACTCCCGGGGTCAGACACAGAGTGATTATTCCTCAACACGGTCCCAACAAACACTCCCGGGGTCAGACACAGTGTGATTTTTCCTCTGCAAGGTCCCATCAAACACTCCCGGGGTCAGACACAGAGTGGGTCTCCCTCCACACCGTCCCATCACACACTCCCTGTATAAGACTCAGAGTGATTATTCCTATACACGGTCCCATCAATCACTACCGGGGTCAGACACAGAGTGAATTTATATCCACACCGTCCCATCATACTCTCCCGGGGTCAGACACAGAGTGAATCTCCCTCCACACCGTCCCATCACACACTCCCGTGGTCAGACACAGAGTGATTATTCCCTTACACGGTCCCATCAAACACTCCCTGGGTCAGACAAAGAGTGAATCTCCCTACACACCGTCCCATCACACACTCCCGTCGTCAGACCCAGTATGATTATTCCTCTCCACGGTCCCATCAAACACTCCCGGGGGTCAGACACAGAGCGATTATTCCTCTACACGTTAACATCAAACACACCGTGGGTCAGACACACAGTGATTATTCCTCTACACGGTCCCATCAAACACTCCCGGGGTCAGACACAGAGAGATTATTCCTCTACACGGTCCCATCAAACACTCCCGGGGTCAGACACAGAGTGATTATTCCTCTGCACGGTCCCAACAAACACTCCCGGTGTCAGACACAGTGTGAATCTCCTTCCACACCGTCACATCACACTCTCCCGTGGTCAGACACATAGTGATTATTCCTCTACACAGTCCCAACAAACACTCCCGGGGTCATTCACAGAGTGATTATTCCTCTACCCGGTCCCATCATACGCTCCCGGGGTCAGACACAGGGTGATTATTCCTCTACACTGTACCATCAAACACTCCGTGGGTCAGACACAGAGTGATTATTCCTCTACACGATCCCATCAAACACTCCCGGGGTGAGACACAGTGTGATTATTCCTCTACACGGTCCCATCAAACACTCCCGGGGTCAGACACAGTGATTTTTCCTCTACACGGTCCCATCAAACACTCCCGGGGTCAGACACAGAGTGATTATTCCTCAACACGGTCCCAACAAACACTCCCGGGGTCAGACACAGTGTGATTTTTCCTCTGCAAGGTCCCATCAAACACTCCCGGGGTCAGACACAGAGTGGGTCTCCCTCCACACCGTCCCATCACACACTCCCGGTATCAGACTCAGAGTGATTATTCCTATACACGGTCCCATCAATCACTACCGGGGTCAGACACAGAGTGAATTTATATCCACACCGTCCCATCATACTCTCCCGGGGTCAGACACAGAGTGAATCTCCCTCCACACCGTCCCATCACACACTCCCGTGGTCAGACACAGAGTGATTATTCCCTTACACGGTCCCATCAAACACTCCCTGGGTCAGACAAAGAGTGAATCTCCCTACACACCGTCCCATCACACACTCCCGTCGTCAGACACAGTATGATTATTCCTCTCCACGGTCCCATCAAACACTCCCGGGGGTCAGACACAGAGCGATTATTCCTCTACACGTTAACATCAAACACACCGTGGGTCATACACACAGTGATTATTCCTCTACACGGTCCCATCAAACTCTCCCGGGGTCAGACACAGTGTGATTTTTCCTCTGCAAGGTCCCATCTAACACTCCCGGGGTCAGACACAGAGTGGGTCTCCCTCCACACGGTCCCATCACACACTCCCGGTATCAGACTCAGAGTGATTATTCCTCTACACGGTCCCATCAAACACTCCCGGGGTCAGACACAGAGTGATTATTCCTCTACACGGTCCCAACAAACACTCCCGGTGTCATACACAGTGTGAATCTCCTTCCACACCGTCCCATCACACTCTCCCGGGGTCAGACACAGAGTGATTATTCCTCTACACGGTCCCATCAAACACTCCCGGGGTCAGACACAGAGTGAATTTATATCCACGCCGTCCCATCATACGCTCCCGGGGTCAGACACAGAGTGATTATTCCTCTACACGGTCCCAACAAACACTCCCGGTGTCAGACACAGTGTGAATCTCCTTCCACACCGTCCCATCACACTCTCCCGGGGTCAGACACAGAGTGATTATTCCTCTACACTGTCCCAACAAACACTCCCGGGGTCAGACACAGAGTGATTTTTCCTCTGCACGGTCCCATCAAACACTCCCGGGGTCAGACACAGAATGAGTCTCCCTCCACACCGTCCTATCACACACTCCCGGTATCATGCTCAGAGTGATTATTCCTCTACACGGTCCAATCAAACACTCCCGGGGTCAGACACAGAGTGAATTTATATCCACACCGTCCCAACATATTCTCCCGTGGTCAGACACAGAGTGAATCTCCCTCCACACCGTCACATCACACACTCCCGTGGTCAGACACAGTATGACTATTCCTCTCCACAGTCCCATCAAACACTCCCGGGGTCAGACACAGACTGAATCTCCCTCCACTCCGTCCCATCACACACTCCCGTGGTCAGAGACAGAGTGATTATTCCTCTACACGGTCCCATCAAACACTCCCGGGGTCAGACACAGAGAGATTATTCCTCTACACGGTCCCATCAAACACTCCCGGGGTCAGACACAGAGTGATTATTCCTCTGCACGGTCCCAACAAACACTCCCGGTGTCAGACACAGTGTGAATCTCCTTCCACACCGTCACATCACACTCTCCCGTGGTCAGACACATAGTGATTATTCCTCTACACAGTCCCAACAAACACTCCCGGGGTCATTCACAGAGTGATTATTCCTCTACCCGGTCCCATCATACGCTCCCGGGGTCAGACACAGGGTGATTATTCCTCTACACTGTACCATCAAACACTCCGTGGGTCAGACACAGAGTGATTATTCCTCTACACGATCCCATCAAACACTCCCGGGGTGAGACACAGAGTGATTATTCCTCTACACGGTCCCATCAAACACTCCCGGGGTCAGACACAGAGTGATTTTTCCTCTACACGGTCCCATCAAACACTCCCGGGGTTAGACACAGAGTGATTATTCCTCAACACGATCCCAACAAACACTCCCGGGGTCAGACACAGTGTGATTTTTCTTCTGCAAGGTCCCATCAAACACTCCCGGGGTCAGACACAGAGTGGGTCTCCCTCCACACCGTCCCATCACACACTCCCGGTATCAGACTCAGAGTGATTATTCCTATACACGGTCCCATCAATCACTACCGGGGTCAGACACAGAGTGAATTTATATCCACACCGTCCCATCATACTCTCCCGGGGTCAGACACAGAGTGAATCTCCCTCCACACCGTCCCATCACACACTCCCGTGGTCAGACACAGAGTGATTATTCCCTTACACGGTCCCATCAAACACTCCCTGGGTCAGACAAAGAGTGAATCTCCCTACACACCGTCCCATCACACACTCCCGTCGTCAGACCCAGTATGATTATTCCTCTCCACGGTCCCATCAAACACTCCCGGTGGTCAGACACAGAGCGATTATTCCTCTACACGTTAACATCAAACACACCGTGGGTCAGACATACAGTGATTATTCCTCTACACGGTCCCATCAAACTCTCCCGGGGTCAGACACAGTGTGATTTTTCCTCTGCAAGGTCCCATCTAACACTCCCGGGGTCAGACACAGAGTGGGTCTCCCTCCACACGGTCCCATCACACACTCCCGGTATCAGACTCAGAGTGATTATTCTTCTACACGGTCCCATCAATCACTCCCGGGGTCAGACACAGAGTGAATATATATCCACGCCGTTCCATCATACGCTCCCGGCGTCAGACACAGGGTGATTATTCCTCTACACTGTACCATCAAACACTCCCGGGGTCAGACACAGAGTGATTTTTCCTCTACACGGTCCAATCAAACACTCCCGGGGTCAGACACAGAGTGATTTTTCCTCTGCAAGGTCCCATCTAACACTCCCGGGGTCAGACACAGAGTGATTATTCCTCAACACGGTCCCATCACACACTCCCGTGGTCAGAGACAGAGTGATTATTCCTCTACACGGTCCCATCAAACACTCCCGGGGTCAGACACAGAGAGATTATTCCTCTACACAGTCCCAGCAAGCACTCCCGGGGTCAGACACAGAGTGATTATTCCTCTACACGGTCCCAACAAACAATCCCGGTGTCAGACACAGTGTGAATCTCCTTCCACACCGTCCCATCACACTGTCCCGGGGTCAGACACAGAGTGATTATTCCTCTACACTGTCCCAACAAACACTCCCGGGGTCAGACACAGAGTGATTTTTCCTCTGCACGGACCCATCAAACACTCCCGGGGTCAGACACAGAGTGATTATTCCTCTTCAAGGTCCCAACAAACACTCCCGGTGTCAGACACAGTGTGAATCTCCTTCCACACCGTCCCATCACACTCTCCCGGGGTCAGACACAGAGTGATTATTCCTCTATACTGTCCCAACAAACACTCCCGGGGTCAGACACAGAGTGATTTTTCCTCTGCACGGTCCCATCACACACTCCCGTGGTCAGAGACAGAGTGATTATTCCTCTACACGGTCCCATCAAACACTCCCGGGGTCAGACACAGAGAGATTATTCCTCTACACAGTCCCAGCAAGCACTCCCGGGGTCAGACACAGAGTGATTATTCCTCTACACGGTCCCAACAAACAATCCCGGTGTCAGACACAGTGTGAATCTCCTTCCACACCGTCCCATCACACTGTCCCGGGGTCAGACACAGAGTGATTATTCCTCTACACTGTCCCAACAAACACTCCCGGGGTCAGACACAGAGTGATTTTTCCTCTGCACGGACCCATCAAACACTCCCGGGGTCAGACACAGAGTGATTATTCCTCTACAAGGTCCCAACAAACACTCCCGGTGTCAGACACAGTGTGAATCTCCTTCCACACCGTCCCATCACACTGTCCCGGGGTCAGACACAGAGTGATTATTCCTCTACACTGTCCCAACAAACACTCCCGGGGTCAGACACAGAGTGATTTTTCCTCTGCACGGACCCATCAAACACTCCCGGGGTCAGACACAGAGTGATTATTCCTCTACACGGTCCCAACAAACACTCCCGGTGTCAGACACAGTTTGAATCTCCTTCCACACCGTCCCATCACACTCTCCCGGGGTCAGACACAGAGTGATTATTCCTCTACACTGTCCCAACAAACACTCCCGGGGTCAGACACAGAGTGATTTTTCCTCTGCACGGTCCCATCAAACACTCCCGGGGTCAGACACAGAATGAGTCTCCCTCCACACCGTCCTATCACACACTCCCGGTATCATGCTCAGAGTGATTATTCCTCTACACGGTCCCATCAAACACTCCCGGGGTCAGACACAGAGTGAATTTATATCCACACCGTCCCAACATATTCTCCCGTGCTCAGACACAGAGTGAATCTCCCTCCACACCGTCACATCACACACTCCCGTGGTCAGACACAGTATGACTATTCCTCTCCACGGTCCCATCAAACACTCCCGGGGTCAGACACAGACTGAATCTCCCTCCACTCCGTCCCATCACACACTCCCGTGGTCAGAGACAGAGTGATTATTCCTCTACACGGTCCCATCAAATACTCCCGGGGTCAGACACAGAGAGATTATTCCTCTACACGGTCCCATCAAACACTCCCGGGGTCAGACACAGAGTGATTATTCCTCTGCACGGTCCCAACAAACACTCCCGGTGTCAGACACAGTGTGAATCTCCTTCCACACCGTCACATCACACTCTCCCGTGGTCAGACACATAGTGATTATTCCTCTACCCGGTCCCATCATACGCTCCCGGGGTCAGACACAGGGTGATTATTCCTCTACACTGTACCATCAAACACTCCGTGGGTCAGACACAGAGTGATTATTCCTCTACACGGTCCCATCAATCACTACCGGGGTCAGACCCTGAGTGAATTTATATCCACACCGTCCCATCATACTCTCCCGGGGTCAGACACAGAGTGAATCTCCCTCCACACCGTCCCATCACACACTCCCGTGGTCAGACACAGAGTGATTATTCCCTTACACGGTTCCATCAAACACTCCCGGGGTCAGACACAGAGAGATTATTCCTCTACACAGTCCCAGCAACCACTCCCGGGGTCAGACACAGAGTGATTATTCCCTTACACGGTTCCATCAAACACTCCCTGGGTCAGACAAAGAGTGAATCTCCCTACACACCGTCCCATCACACACTCCCGTCGTCAGACCCAGTATGATTATTCCTCTCCACGGTCCCATCAAACACTCCCGGGGGTCAGACACAGAGCGATTATTCCTCTACACGGTCCCATCAAACACTCCCGGGGTCAGACACAGAGTGAATTTATATCCACACTGTCCCATCATATTCTCCCGTGGTCAGACACAGAGTGAATCTCCCTCCACACCGTCCCATCACACACTCCCGTGGTCAGAGACAGAGTGATTATTCCTCTACACGGTCCCATCAAACACTCCCGGGGTCAGACACAGAGAGATTATTCCTCTACACAGTCCCAGCAAGCACTCCCGGGGTCAGACACAGAGTGATTATTCCTCTACACGGTCCCAACAAACAATCCCGGTGTCAGACACAGTGTGAATCTCCTTCCACACCGTCCCATCACACTGTCCCGGGGTCAGACACAGAGTGATTATTCCTCTACACTGTCCCAACAAACACTCCCGGGGTCAGACACAGAGTGATTTTTCCTCTGCACGGACCCATCAAACACTCCCGGGGTCAGACACAGAGTGATTATTCCTCTACACGGTCCCAACAAACACTCCCGGTGTCAGACACAGTGTGAATCTCCTTCCACACCGTCCCATCACACTCTCCCGGGGTCAGACACAGAGTGATTATTCCTCTACACTGTCCCAACAAACACTCCCGGGGTCAGACACAGAGTGATTTTTCCTCTGCACGGTCCCATCAAACACTCCCGGGGTCAGACACAGAATGAGTCTCCCTCCACACCGTCCTATCACACACTCCCGGTATCATGCTCAGAGTGATTATTCCTCTACACGGTCCCATCAAACACTCCCGGGGTCAGACACAGAGTGAATCTCCCTCCACACCGTCACATCACACACTCCCGTGGTCAGACACAGTATGACTATTCCTCTCCACAGTCCCATCAAACACTCCCGGGGTCAGACACAGACTGAATCTCCCTCCACTCCGTCCCATCACACACTCCCGTGGTCAGAGACAGAGTGATTATTCCTCTACACGGTCCCATCAAACACTCCCGGGGTCAGACACAGAGAGATTATTCCTCTACACGGTCCCATCAAACACTCCCGGGGTCAGACACAGAGTGATTATTCCTCTGCACGGTCCCAACAAACACTCCCGGTGTCAGACACAGTGTGAATCTCCTTCCACACCGTCACATCACACTCTCCCGTGGTCAGACACATAGTGATTATTCCTCTACACAGTCCCAACAAACACTCCCGGGGTCATTCACAGAGTGATTATTCCTCTACCCGGTCCCATCATACGCTCCCGGGGTCAGACACAGGGTGATTATTCCTCTACACTGTACCATCAAACACTCCGTGGGTCAGACACAGAGTGATTATTCCTCTACACGATCCCATCAAACACTCCCGGGGTGAGACACAGAGTGATTATTCCTCTACCCGGTCCCATCAAACACTCCCGGGGTCAGACACAGTGATTTTTCCTCTACACGGTCCCATCAAACACTCCCGGGGTCAGACACAGAGTGATTATTCCTCAACACGGTCCCAACAAACACTCCCGGGGTCAGACACAGTGTGATTTTTCCTCTGCAAGGTCCCATCAAACACTCCCGGGGTCAGACACAGAGTGGGTCTCCCTCCACACCGTCCCATCACACACTCCCTGTATAAGACTCAGAGTGATTATTCCTATACACGGTCCCATCAATCACTACCGGGGTCAGACACAGAGTGAATTTATATCCACACCGTCCCATCATACTCTCCCGGGGTCAGACACAGAGTGAATCTCCCTCCACACCGTCCCATCACACACTCCCGTGGTCAGACACAGAGTGATTATTCCCTTACACGGTCCCATCAAACACTCCCTGGGTCAGACAAAGAGTGAATCTCCCTACACACCGTCCCATCACACACTCCCGTCGTCAGACCCAGTATGATTATTCCTCTCCACGGTCCCATCAAACACTCCCGGGGGTCAGACACAGAGCGATTATTCCTCTACACGTTAACATCAAACACACCGTGGGTCAGACACACAGTGATTATTCCTCTACACGGTCCCATCAAACACTCCCGGGGTCAGACACAGAGAGATTATTCCTCTACACGGTCCCATCAAACACTCCCGGGGTCAGACACAGAGTGATTATTCCTCTGCACGGTCCCAACAAACACTCCCGGTGTCAGACACAGTGTGAATCTCCTTCCACACCGTCACATCACACTCTCCCGTGGTCAGACACATAGTGATTATTCCTCTACACAGTCCCAACAAACACTCCCGGGGTCATTCACAGAGTGATTATTCCTCTACCCGGTCCCATCATACGCTCCCGGGGTCAGACACAGGGTGATTATTCCTCTACACTGTACCATCAAACACTCCGTGGGTCAGACACAGAGTGATTATTCCTCTACACGATCCCATCAAACACTCCCGGGGTGAGACACAGTGTGATTATTCCTCTACACGGTCCCATCAAACACTCCCGGGGTCAGACACAGTGATTTTTCCTCTACACGGTCCCATCAAACACTCCCGGGGTCAGACACAGAGTGATTATTCCTCAACACGGTCCCAACAAACACTCCCGGGGTCAGACACAGTGTGATTTTTCCTCTGCAAGGTCCCATCAAACACTCCCGGGGTCAGACACAGAGTGGGTCTCCCTCCACACCGTCCCATCACACACTCCCGGTATCAGACTCAGAGTGATTATTCCTATACACGGTCCCATCAATCACTACCGGGGTCAGACACAGAGTGAATTTATATCCACACCGTCCCATCATACTCTCCCGGGGTCAGACACAGAGTGAATCTCCCTCCACACCGTCCCATCACACACTCCCGTGGTCAGACACAGAGTGATTATTCCCTTACACGGTCCCATCAAACACTCCCTGGGTCAGACAAAGAGTGAATCTCCCTACACACCGTCCCATCACACACTCCCGTCGTCAGACACAGTATGATTATTCCTCTCCACGGTCCCATCAAACACTCCCGGGGGTCAGACACAGAGCGATTATTCCTCTACACGTTAACATCAAACACACCGTGGGTCATACACACAGTGATTATTCCTCTACACGGTCCCATCAAACTCTCCCGGGGTCAGACACAGTGTGATTTTTCCTCTGCAAGGTCCCATCTAACACTCCCGGGGTCAGACACAGAGTGGGTCTCCCTCCACACGGTCCCATCACACACTCCCGGTATCAGACTCAGAGTGATTATTCCTCTACACGGTCCCATCAATCACTCCCGGGGTCAGACACAGAGTGAATATATATCCACGCCGTTCCATCATTCGCTCCCGGCGTCAGACACAGGGTGATTATTCCTCTACACTGTACCATCAAACACTCCCGGGGTCAGACACAGAGTGATTTTTCCTCTACACGGTCCAATCAAACACTCCCGGGGTCAGACACAGAGTGATTATTCCTCAACACGGTCCCATCACACACTCCCGTGGTCAGAGACAGAGTGATTATTCCTCTACACGGTCCCATCAAACACTCCCGGGGTCAGACACAGAGAGATTATTCCTCTACACAGTCCCAGCAAGCACTCCCGGGGTCAGACACAGAGTGATTATTCCTCTACACGTTCCCAACAAACAATCCCGGTGTCAGACACAGTGTGAATCTCCTTCCACACCGTCCCATCACACTGTCCCGGGGTCAGACACAGAGTGATTATTCCTCTACACTGTCCCAACAAACACTCCCGGGGTCAGACACAGAGTGATTTTTCCTCTGCACGGACCCATCAAACACTCCCGGGGTCAGACACAGAGTGATTATTCCTCTACAAGGTCCCAACAAACACTCCCGGTGTCAGACACAGTGTGAATCTCCTTCCACACCGTCCCATCACACTCTCCCGGGGTCAGACACAGAGTGATTATTCCTCTATACTGTCCCAACAAACACTCCCGGGGTCAGACACAGAGTGATTTTTCCTCTGCACGGTCCCATCAAACACTCCCGGGGTCAGACACAGAATGAGTCTCCCTCCACACCGTCCTATCACACACTCCCGGTATCATGCTCAGAGTGATTATTCCTCTACACGGTCCCATCAAACACTCCCGGGGTCAGACACAGAGTGAATTTATATCCACACCGTCCCAACATATTCTCCCGTGGTCAGACACAGAGTGAATCTCCCTCCACACCGTCACATCACACACTCCCGTGGTCAGACACAGTATGACTATTCCTCTCCACGGTCCCATCAAACACTCCCGGGGTCAGACACAGACTGAATCTCCCACCACTCCGTCCCATCACACACTCCCGTGGTCAGAGACAGAGTGATTATTCCTCTACACGGTCCCATCAAACTCTCCCGGGGTCAGACACAGTGTGATTTTTCCTCTGCAAGGTCCCATCAAACACTCCCGGGGTCAGACATAGAGTTGGTCTCCCTCCACACCGTCCCATCACACACTCCCGGTATCAGACTCAGAGTGATTATTCCTCTACACGGTCCCATCAATCACTACCGGGGTCAGACACTGAGTGAATTTATATCCACACCGTCCCATCATACTCTCCCGGGGTCAGACACAGAGTGAATCTCCCTCCACACCGTCCCATCACACACTCCCGTGGTCAGACACAGAGTGATTATTCCCTTACACGGTTCCATCAAACACTCCCGGGGTCAGACACAGAGAGATTATTCCTCTACACAGTCCCAGCAAGCACTCCCGGGGTCAGACACAGAGTGATTATTCCCTTACACGGTTCCATCAAACACTCCCTGCGTCAGACAATGAGTGAATCTCCCTACACACCGTCCCATCACAAACTCCCGTCGTCAGACCCAGTATGATTATTCCTCTCCACGGTCCCATCAAACACTCCCGGGTTCAGACACAGAGTGAATTTATATCCACACCGTCCCAACATATTTCGCGTGGTCAGACTCAGAGTGAATCTCCCTCCACACCGTCACATCACACACTCCCGTGGTCAGACACAGTATGACTATTCCTCTCCACGGTCCCATCAAACACTCCCGGGGTCAGACACAGACTGAATCTCCCTCCACTCCGTCCCATCACACACTCCCGTTGTTAGAGACAGAGTGATTATTCCTCTATACGGTCCCATCAAACACTCCCGGGGTCAGACACAGAGAGATTATTCCTCTACACGGTCCCATCAAACACTCCCGGGGTCAGACACAGAGAGATTATTCCTCTGCACGGTCCCAACAAACACTCCCGGTGTCAGACACAGTGTGAATCTCCTTCCACACCGTCACATCACACACTCCCGTGGTCAGACACATAGTGATTATTCCTCTACACTGTCCCAACAAACACTCCCGGGGTCAGACACAGAGTGATTATTCCTCTACCCGGTCCCATCAAACACTCCCGGGGTCAGACACAGAGTGACTTTATATCTACACCGTCGCATCATATTCTCCCGTGGTCAGACACAGAGTGAATCTCCCTCCACATCGTCCCATCACACACTCCCGTGGTCAGACACAGTCTGATTATTCCTCTCCACGGTCCCATCAAACACTCCCGGGGTCAGACACAGACTGATTCTTCCTCCACACCGTCCCATCATACACTCCCGGGGGTCAGACACCGAGCGATTATTCCTCTACACGTTAACATCAAACACACCGTGGGTCAGACACACAGTGATTATTCCTCTACACCGTCCCATCACACTCTCCCGGGGTCAGACACAGAGTGAACTTATATCTACACGGTCCCATCATACACTCCCGGGGTCAGACACAGAGTGATTATTCCTCTACACTGTACCATCAAACACTCCGTGTGTCAGACACACAGTGATTATTCCTCTGCACGGTCCCATCAAACACTCCCGGGGTCAGACACAGAGAGATTATTCCTCTACACGATTACATCAAACACTCCGTGGGTCAGACACAGAGTGATTATTCCTCTACACGATCCCATCAAACTCTCCCGGGGTCAGACACAGAGTTAATCTCCCTCCACACGGTCCCATCACACACTCCCGGTATCAGACTCAGAGTGATTATTCCTCTACACGGTCCCATCAATCACTCGCGGGGTCAGACACAGAGTGAATATATATCCACGCCGTTCCATCATACGCTCCCGGCGTCAGACACAGGGTGATTATTCCTCTACAATGTACCATCAAACACTCCCGGGGTCAGACACAGAGTGATTTTTCCTCTACACGGTCCAATCAAACACTCCCGGGGTCAGACACAGAGTGATTTTTCCTCTGCAAGGTCCCATCTAACACTCCCGGGGTCAGACACAGAGTGATTATTCCTCAACACGGTCCCATCACACACTCCCGTGGTCAGAGACAGAGTGATTATTCCTCTACACGGTCCCATCAAACACTCCCGGGGTCAGACACAGAGAGATTATTCCTCTACACAGTCCCAGCAAGCACTCCCGGGGTCAGACACAGAGTGATTATTCCTCTACACGGTCCCAACAAACAATCCCGGTGTCAGACACAGTGTGAATCTCCTTCCACACCGTCCCATCACACTGTCCCGGGGTCAGACACAGAGTGATTATTCCTCTACACTGTCCCAACAAACACTCCCGGGGTCAGACACAGAGTGATTATTCCTCTACAAGGTCCCAAAAAACACTCCCGGTGTCAGACACAGTGTGAATCTCCTTCCACACCGTCCCATCACACTCTCCCGGGGTCAGACACAGAGTGATTATTCCTCTATACTGTCCCAACAAACACTCCCGGGGTCAGACACAGAGTGATTATTCCTCTACACGATCCCATCAAGCACTCCCGGGGTCAGACACAGAGTGATTATTCCTCTACACGGTCCCATCAAACACTCCCGGGTTCAGACACAGAGTGATTTTTCCTCTACACGGTCCCATCAAACACTCCCGGGGTCAGACACAGAGTGATTATTCCTCAACACGGTCCCATCGAACACTCCCGGGGTCAGACACAGAGTGATTTTTCCTCTGCACGGTCCCATCACACACTCCCGGGGTCAGACACAGAGTGGGTCTCCCCCCACACCGTCCCATCACACACTCCCGGTATCAGACTCAAAGTGATTATTCCTCTGCACGGTCCCATCAATCACTCCCGGGGTCAGACACAGAGTGAATTTATATCCACACCGTCCCATCATACACTCCCGGGGTCAGACACAGAGTGAATCTCCCTCCACACCGTCCCATCACACACTCCCGTGATCAGACACAGAGTAATTATTCCTCTACACGGTCCCATCAAACACTCCCTGGGTTAGACAAAGAGTGAATCTCCCTACACACCGTCCCATCACACACTCCCGTCGTCAGACACAGTATGATTATTCCTCTCCACGGTCCCATCAAACACTCCCGGGGGTCAGACACAGAGCGATTATTCCTCTACACGTTAACATCAAACACACCTTGGTCAGACACACAGTGATTATTACTCTACACGATCCCATCACACACTCCCGGGGTCAGACACAGAGTGATTATTCCTCTACACTGTCCCATCAAACACTCCCGTGGTCAGACACAGAGTGATTATTCCTCTACATGGTCCAAACAAACACTCCCGGTGTCAGACAGAGTGTGAATCTCCTTCCACACCGTCCCATCACACTCTCCCGGGGTCAGACAAAGAGTGATTATTCCTCTACACTGTCCCAACAAACACTCCCGGGGTCAGACACAGAGTGATTTTTCCTCTGCACGGTCCCATCAAACTCTCCCGGGGTCAGACACAGAGTGAGTCTCCCTCCACACGGTCCCATCACACTCCCGGTATCATGCTCAGAGTGATTATTCCTCTACACGGTCCCATCAAACACTCCCGGGTTCAGACACAGAGTGAATTTATATCCACACCGTCCCATCATACTCTCCCGTGGTCAGACACAGAGTGAATCTCCCTCCACACCGTCCCATCACACACTCCCGGGGTGAGACAAAGAGTGAATCTCCCTACACACCGTCCCATCACACACTCCCTTGGTTTGACACAGTATGATTATTCCTCTCCACGGTCCCATCAAACACTCCCGGGGTCAGACACAGACTGAATCTCCCTCCACACCGTCCCATCACACACTCCCGCGGTCAGAGACAGAGTGATTATTCCTCTACACGGTCCCATCAAACACTCTCGGGGGTCAGACACAGAGCGATTATTCCTCTGCACGTTAACATCAAACACACCGTGCGTCAGACACAGTGATTATTCCTCTACACGGTCCCATCACACACTCCCGGGGTCAGACGCAGAGTGATTATTCCTCTACACGGTCCCATCAAACACTCCCGGGGTCAGACAAAGAGTGAATATTCCTCTACGCGGTCCCAACAAACACTCCCGGTGTCAGACACAGTGTGAATCTCCTTCCACACCGTCCCATCACACTCTCCCGGGGTCAGACACAGAGTGATTATTCCTCTACACTGTCCCAACAAACACTCCCGGGGTCAGACACAGAGTGATTTTTCCTCTGCACGGTCCCATCAAACATTCCCGGGGTCAGACACAGAGTGAGTCTCCCTCCAAACCGTCCCATCACACTCTCCCGGTATCATGCTCAGAGTGATTATTCCTCTACACGGTCCCATCAAACACTCCCGGGGTCAGACAAAGAGTGAATCTCCCTCCACACCGTCCCATCACACACTCCCGTGGTCAGAGACAGAGTGATTATTCCTCTACACGGTCCCATCAAACACTCCCGGGGGTCAGACACAGAGCGATTATTCCTCTACACGTTTACATCAAACACACCGTGGGTCAGACACACAGTGATTATTCCTCTACACGGTCCCATCACACACTCCCGGGGTCAGACACAGAGAGATTATTCCTCTACACGGTCCCATCAAACACTCCCGGGGTCAGACACAGAGTGATTATTCCTCTACACGGTCCCAACAAACACTCCCGGTGTCAGACACAGTGTGAATCTCCTTCCACTCCGTCCCATCACACTCATCCCGGGGTCAGACACAGAGTGATTATTCCTCTACACTGTCCCAACAAACACTCCCGGGGTCAGACACAGAGTGATTATTCCTCTACACGGTCCCATCAAACACTCCCGGGGTCAGACACAGAGTGAATTTATATCCACACCGTCCCATCATACACTCCCGGCGTCAGACACAGAGTGATTATTCCTCTACACTGTACCATCAAACACTCCGTGTGTCAGACACACAGTGATTATTCCTCTACACGGTCCCATCAAACACTCCCGGGGTCAGACACAGAGTGAATTTATATCCACACCGTCCCAACATATTCTCCCGTGGTCAGACACAGAGTGAATCTCCCTCCACACCGTCACATCACACACTCCCGTGGTCAGACACAGTATGACTATTCCTCTCCACGGTCCCATCAAACACTCCCGGGGTCAGACACAGACTGAATCTCCCTCCACTCCGTCCCATCACACACTCCCGTGGTCAGAGACAGAGTGATTATTCCTCTACACGGTCCAATCAAACACTCCCGGGGTCAGACACAGAGAGATTATTCCTCTACACGGTCCCATCAAACACTCCCGGGGTCAGACACAGAGTGATTATTCCTCTGCACGGTCCCAACAAACACTCCCGGTGTCAGACACAGTGTGAATCTCCTTCCACACCGTCACATCACACTCTCTCGTGGTCAGACACATAGTGATTATTCCTCTACACTGTCCCAACAAACACTCCCGGGGTCAGACACAGAGTGATTATTCCTCTACCCGGTCCCATCATACGCTCCCGGGGTCTGACACAGCGTGATTATTCCTCTACACTGTACCATCAAACACTCCGTGGGTCAGACACAGAGTGATTATTCCTCTACACGATCCCATCAAACACTCCCGGGGTGAGACACAGAGTGATTATTCCTCTACACGGTCCCATCAAACACTCCCGGGGTCAGACACAGAGTGATTTTTCCTCTACACGGTCCCATCAAACACTCCCGGGGTCAGACACAGAGTGATTATTCCTCAACACGGTGGCATCAAACTCTCCCGGGGTCAGACACAGTGTGATTTTTCCTCTGCAAGGTCCCATCAAACACTCCCGGGGTCAGACACAGAGTGGGTCTCCCTCCACACCGTCCCATCACACACTCCCGGTATCAGACTCAGAGTGATTATTCCTCTACACGGTCCCATAAATCACTACCGGGGTCAGACACAGAGTGAATTTATATCCACACCGTCCCATCATACTCTCCCGGGGTCAGACACAGAGTGAATCTCCCTCCACACCGTCCCATCACACACTCCCGTGGTCAAACACAGAGTGATTATTCCCTTACACGGTCCCATCAAACAGTCCCTGGGTCAGACAAAGAGTGAATCTCCCTACACACCGTCCCATCACACACTCCCGTCGTCAGACCCAGTATGATTATTCCTCTCCACGGTCCCATCAAACACTCCCGGGGGTCAGACACAGAGCGATTATTCCTCTACACGTTAACATCAAACACACCGTGGGTCAGACACACAGTGATTATTCCTCTACACGGTCCCATCAAACTCTCCCGGGGTCAGACACAGTGTGATTTTTCCTCTGCAAGGTCCCATCAAACACTCCCGGGGTCAGACACAGAGTGGGTCTCCCTCCACACGGTCCCATCACACACTCCCGGTATCAGACTCAGAGTGATTATTCCTCTACACGGTCCCATCAATCACTCCCGGGGTCAGACACAGAGTGAATTATATCCACGCCGTTCCATCATACGCTCCCGGCGTCAGACACAGGGTGATTATTCCTCTACACTGTACCATCAAACACTCCGTGGGTCAGACACAGAGTGATTATTCCTCTACACGATCCCATCAAACACTCCCGGGGTCAGACCCAGAGTGATTATTCCTCTACTCGGTCCCATCAAACACTCCCGGGGTCAGACACAGAGTGATTTTTCCTCTACACGGTCCCATCAAACACTCCCGGGGTCAGACACAGAGTGATTATTCCTCAACCCGGTCCCATCAAACTCTCCCGGGGTCAGACACAGTGTGATTTTTCCTCTGCAAGGTCCCATCAAACACTCCCGGGGTCAGACGCAGAGTGACTTTATATCCACACCGTCCCATCATACTCTCCCGGGGTCAGACACAGAGTGAATCTCCCTCCACACCGTCCCATTACACACTCCCGTGGTCAGACACAGAGTGATTATTCCCTTACACGGTCCCATCAAACACTCCCTGGGTCAGACAAAGAGTGAATCTCCCTACACACCGTCCCATCACACACTCCCGTCGTCAGACACAGTATGATTATTCCTCTCCACGGTCCCATCAAACACTCCCGGTATCAGACTCAGTGATTATACCTCTACACGGTCCCATCAAACACTCCCGGGGTCAGACACTGAGTGAATTTATATCCACACCGTCCCATCATACTCTTCCGGGGTCAGACACAGAGTTAATCTCCCTCCACACCGTCCCATCACACACTCCCGTGGTCAGACACAGAGTGATTATTCCTCTACACGGTCCCATCAAACACTCCCTGGGTCAGACAAAGAGTGAATCTCCCTACTCAACGTCCCATCACACACTCCCGTGGTCAGAAACCGAGTGATTATTCCTCTACACGGTCCCATCAAACTCTCCCGGTGGTCAGACACAGAGCGATTATTCCTCTACACGTTAACATCAAACACACCGTGGGTCAGACACACAGTGATTATTCCTCTACACGGTCCCAACAAACACTCCCGGTGTCAGACACAGTGTGAATCTCCTTCCACACCGTCCCATCACACGCTCCCGGGGTCAGACACAGAGTGATTATTCCTCTACACTGACCCAACAAACACTCCCGGGGTCAGACACAGAGTGAGTTTTCCTCTGCACGGTCCCATCAAACACTTCCCGCGTCAGACACAGAGTGAGTCTCCCTCCACACCGTCCCATCACACACTCCCGGTATCATGCTCAGAGTGATTATTCCTCTACACGGTCCCATCATATTCTCCCGTGGTCAGACACAGCGTGAATCTCCCTCCACACCGTCCCATCACACACTCCCGTGGTCAGACACAGTATGATTATTCCTCTCCACGGTCCCATCAAACACTCCCGGGGTCAGACACAGACTGAATCTCCATCCACACCGTCCCATCATACTCTCCCGGGGTCAGACACAGAGTGATTATTCCCTTACACGGTCCCATCAAACACTCCCTGGGTCAGACAAAGAGTGAATCTCCCTACACACCGTCCCATCACACACTCCCGTCGTCAGACACAGTATGATTATTCCTCTCCACGGTCCCATCAAACACTCCCGGGGGTCAGACACAGAGCGATTATTCCTCTACACGTTAACATCAAACACACCGTGGGTCATACACACAGTGATTATTCCTCTACACGGTCCCATCACACACTCCCGGGGTCGGACACAGAGTGATTATTCCTCTACACGGTCCCATCAAACACTCCCGTGGTCAGACACAGAGTGATTTTTCCTCTACACGGTCCCATCAAAGACTCCCGGGGTCAGACACAGAGTGATTATTCCTCAGCACGGTGGCATCAAACTCTCCCGGGGTCAGACACAGTGTGATTTTTCCTCTGCAAGGTCCCATCAAACACACCCGGGGTCAGACACAGAGTGGGTCTCCCTCCACACCGTCCCATCACACACTCCCGGTATCAGACTCAGTGATTATACCTCTACACGGTCCCATCAAACACTCCCGGGGTCAGACACTGAGTGAATTTATATCCACACCGTCCCATCATACACTCCCGGGGTCAGACACAGAGTTAATCTCCCTCCACACCGTCCCATCACACACTCCCGTGGTCAGACACAGAGAGATTATTCCTCTACACGGTCCCATCAAACACTCCCTGGGTCAGACAAAGAGTGAATCTCCCTACTCACCGTCCCATCACACACTCCCGTGGTCAGAAACCGAGTGATTATTCCTCTACACGGTCCCATCAAACTCTCCCGGTGGTCAGACACAGAGCGATTATTCCTCTACACGTTAACATCAAACACACCGTGGGTCAGACACACAGTGATTATTCCTCTACACGGTCCCATCACACACTCCCGTGGTCAGAAACAGAGTGATTATTACTCTACACGGTCCCATCAAACTCTCCCGGGGTCAGACACAGAGTGATTATTCCTCTACACGGTCCCAACAAACACTCCCGGTGTCAGACACAGTGTGAATCTCCTTCCACACCGTCCCATCACACGCTCCCGGGGTCAGACACAGAGTGATTATTCCTCTACACTGACCCAACAAACACTCCCGGGGTCAGACACAGAGTGAGTTTTCCTCTGCACGGTCCCATCAAACACTCCCCGCGTCAGACACAGAGTGAGTCTCCCTCCACACCGTCCCATCACACACTCCCGGTATCATGCTCAGAGTGATTATTCCTCTACACGGTCCCATCATATTCTCCCGTGGTCAGACACAGCGTGAATCTCCCTCCACACCGTCCCATCACACACTCCCGTGGTCAGACACAGTATGATTATTCCTCTCCACGGTCCCATCAAACACTCCCGGGGTCAGACACAGACTGAATCTCCCTCCACACCGTCCCATCACACACTCCCGTGGTCAGAGACAGAGTGATTATTCCTATACACGGTCCCAACAAACTCTACCGGGGGTCAGACACAGAGCGATTATTCCTCTACACGTTAACATCAAACACACCGTGGGTCAGACACACAGTGATTATTCCTCTACACGGTCCCATCACACACTCCCGGGGTCAGACACAGAGAGATTATTCCTCTACACGGTCCCATCAAACACTCCCGGGGTCAGACACAGAGTGATTATTCCTCTACACGGTCCCAACAAACACTCCCGGTGTCAGACACAGTGTGAATCTCCTTCCACAAAGTCCCATCAAACTCTCCCGGGGTCAGACACAGAGTGATTATTCCTCTACACTGTCCCAACAAACACTCCCGGGGTCAGACACAGAGTGATTATTCCTCTACACGGTCCCATCAAACACTCCCGGGGTTAGACACAGAGTGATTATTCCTCTACACGGTCCCATCAAACACTCCCGGGGTCAGACACAGAGTGATTTTTCCTCTACACTGTCCCATCAAACACTCCCGGGGTCAGACACAATAGTGATTATTTCTCAACGCGGTCCCATCAAACACTCCCGGGGTCAGACAAAGAGTGAATCTCCCTACACACCGTCCCATCACACACTCCCGTCGTCAGACACAGTATGATTATTCCTCTCCACGGTCCCATCAAACACTCCCGGGGGTCAGACACAGAGCGATTATTCCTCTACACGTTAACATCAAACACACCGTGGGTCAGACACACAGTGATTATTCCTCTACACGGTCCCATCACACACTCCCGCGGTCAGACACAGAGTGATTATTCCTCTACACGGTCCCAACAAACACTCACGGGGTCAGTCACAGAGCGATTATTCCTCTACACGGTCCCAACAAACACTCCCGGTGTCAGACACAGTGTGAATCTCCTTCCACACCGTCCCATCACACTCTCCCGGGGTCAGACACAGAGTGATTATTCCTCTACACTGTCCCAACAAACACTCCCGGGGTCAGACACAGAGTGATTATTCCTCTCCACGGTCCCATCAAACACTCCCGGGGTCAGAAACAGAGTGAATTTATATCCACACCGTCCCATCATACACCCCCGGGGTCAGACACAGAGTGATTATTCCTCTACACTGTACCATCAAACACTCCGTGTGTCAGACACACAGTGATTATTCCACTACACGGTCCCATCAAACACTCCCGGAGTCAGACACAGAGTGATCATTCCTCTATACGGTCCAATCAAAAATTCCCGGGGTCAGACACAGAGTGAATTTATATCCACGCCGTCCCATCATACGCTCCCGGGGTCAGACACAGGGTGATTATTCCTCTACACTGTACCATCAAACACTCCGTGGGTCAGACACAGAATGATTATTCCTGTACACGATCCCATCAAACACTCCCGGGGTCAGACTCAGAGTGATTATTCCTCTACACGGTCCCATCAAACATTCCCGGGGTCAGACAAAGACTGAATCTCCCTACACACCGTCCCATCACACACTCCCGTCGTCAGACACAGTATGATTATTTCTCTCCACGGTCCCATCAAACACTCCCGGGGGTCAGACACAGAGCAATTATTACTCTACACGTTAACATCAAACACACCGTGGGTCAGACACACAGTTATTATTCCTCTACACGGTCCCATCAGACACTCCCGCGGTCAGACACAGAGTGATTATTCCTCTACATGGTCCCAACAAACACTCACGGGGTCAGTCACAGAGTGATTATTCCTCTACACGGTCCCAACAAACACTCCCGGTGTCAGACACAGTGTGAATCTCCTTCAACACCGTCCCATCACACACTCCCGGGGTCAGACACAGAGTGATTTTTCCTCTGCACGGTCCCATCAAACACTCCCGGGGTCAGACACAGATTGATTATTCCTCTACACGGTCCCAACAAACACTACCGGTGTCAGACACAGAGTGATTCTCCTTCCACACCGTCCAATCACACTCTCCCGGGGTCAGACACAGAGTGATTATTCCTCTACACTGTCCCAACAAACACTCCCGGGATCAGACACAGAGTGATTTTTCCTCTGCACGGTCCCATCAAACACTCCCGGGGTCAGACACAGAGTGAGTCTCCCGCCACACCGTCCTATCACACACTCCCGGTATCATGCTCAGAGTGATTATTCCTCTACACTGTCCCAACAAACACTCCCGGGGTCAGACACAGAGTGAATTTATATCCACACCGTCCCATCAAACAGTCCCGTGGTCAGACACAGACTGAATCTCCCTCCACACCGTCCCATCACACACTCCCGTGGTCAGAGACAGAGTGATTATTCCTCTACACGGTCCCATCAAACACTCCCGGGGGTCAGACACAGAGCGATTATTCCTCTACACGTTAACATCAAACACACCGTGTGTCAGACACACAGTGATTATTCCTCTACACGGTCCAATCACACACTCCCGGGGTCAGACACAGAGTGATTATTCCTCTACACGGTCCCATCAAACACTCCCGGGGTCAGACACAGAGTGATTATTCCTCTACACTGTCCCAACAAAAACTCCCGGTGTCAGACACAGTGTGAATCTCCTTCCACACCGTCCCATCACACTCTCACGGGGTCAGACACAGAGTGGTTATTCCTCTACACTGTCCGAATAAACACTCCCGGGGTCAGACACAGAGTGAATTTATATCCACACCGTCCCATCATACGCTCCCGGGGTCAGACACAGGGTGATTATTCCTCTACACTGTACCATCATACAATGCGTGGGTCAGACACAGAGTGATTATTCCTCTACACGTTCCCATCAAACACTCCCGGGGTCAGACACAGAGTGATTATTCCTCTACACGGTCCCATCAAACACTCCCGGGGTCAGACACAGAGTGAATTTATATCCACACCGCCCCATCATACTCTCCCGGGGTCAGACACAGAGTTAATCTCCCTCCACACCCTCCCATCACACACTCCCGTGGTCAGACACAGAGTGATTATTCCTCTGCACGGTCCCATCAAACAATCCCTGCGTCAGACAAAGAGTGAATCTCCCTACGCACCGTACCATCACACACTCCCGTGGTCAGAGACCGAGTGATTATTCCTCTACACGGTCCCATCAAACACTCCCGGGGGTCAGGCACAGAGCGATTATTCCTCTACACGTTAACATCAAACACTCCGTGGGTCAGACACACAGTGATTATTCCTCTACACGGTCCCATCACAGACTCCCGGGGTCAGACACAGAGTGATCATTCCTCTACACGGTCCCAACAAACACTCCCGGTGTCAGACACAGTGTGAATTTCCTTCCACACCGTCCCATCACACTCTCCCGGGGTCAGACACAGAGTGATTATTCCTCTACACTGTCCCAACAAACACTCTCTGGGTCAGACACAGAGCGATTATTCCTCTACACGGTCCCAACAAACACTCCCGGTGTCAGACACAGTGTGAATCTCCTTCCACACCGTCCCATCACACTCTCCCGGGGTCAGACACAGACTGAATCTCCCTCCACACCGTCCCATCACACACTCCCGTGGTCAGAAACAGAGTGATTATTCCTCTACACGGTCCCATCAAACACTCCCGGGGGTCAGACACAGAGCGATTATTCCTCTACACGTTAACATCAAACACACCGTGTGTCAGACACAGTGATTATTCCTCTACACGGTCCAATCACACACTCCCGGGGTCAGACACAGAGTGATTATTCCTCTACACGGTCCCATCAAACACTCCCGGGGTCAGACACAGAGTGATTATTCCTCTACACTGTCCCAACAAAAACTCCCGGTGTCAGACACAGTGTGAATCTCCTTCCACACCGTCCCATCACACTCTCACGGGGTCAGACACAGAGTGGTTATTCCTCTACACTGTCCGAATAAACACTCCCGGGGTCAGACACAGAGTGAATTTATATCCACACCGTCCCATCATACGCTCCCGGGGTCAGACACAGGGTGATTATTCCTCTACACTGTACCATCATACAATGCGTGGGTCAGACACAGAGTGATTATTCCTCTACACGTTCCCATCAAACACTCCCGGGGTCAGACACAGAGTGATTATTCCTCTACACGGTCCCATCAAACACTCCCGGGGTCAGACACAGAGTGAATTTATATCCACACCGCCCCATCATACTCTCCCGGGGTCAGACACAGAGTTAATCTCCCTCCACACCCTCCCATCACACACTCCCGTGGTCAGACACAGAGTGATTATTCCTCTACACGGTCCCATCAAACACTCCCTGCGTCAGACAAAGAGTGAATCTCCCTACGCACCGTACCATCACACACTCCCGTGGTCAGAGACCGAGTGATTATTCCTCTACACGGTCCCATCAAACACTCCCGGGGGTCAGGCACAGAGCGATTATTCCTCTACACGTTAACATCAAACACTCCGTGGGTCAGACACACAGTGATTATTCCTCTACACGGTCCCATCACACACTCCCGGGGTCAGACACAGAGTGATCATTCCTCTACACGGTCCCAACAAACACTCCCGGTGTCAGACACAGTGTGAATTTCCTTCCACACCGTCCCATCACACTCTCCCGGGGTCAGACACAGAGTGATTATTCCTCTACACTGTCCCAACAAACACTCTCTGGGTCAGACACAGAGCGATTATTCCTCTACACGGTCCCAACAAACACTCCCGGTGTCAGACACAGTGTGAATCTCCTTCCACACCGTCCCATCACACTCTCCCGGGGTCAGACACAGAGTGATTATTCCTCTACACTGTCCCAACAAACACTCCCGGGGTCAGACACAGAGTGATTATTCCTCTCCACGGTCCCATCAAACACTCCCGGGGTCAGACACAGAGTGAATTTATATCCACACCGTCCCATCATACACCCCCGGGGTCAGACACAGAGTGATTATTCCTCTACACTGTACCATCAAACACTCCGTGTGTCAGACACACAGTGATTATTCCTCTACACGGTCCCATCAAACACTCCCGGAGTCAGACACAGAGTGATCATTCCTCTATACGGTCCAATCAAAAATTCCCGGGGTCAGACACAGAGTGAATTTACATCCACGCCGTCCCATCA
The DNA here is from genome assembly GCF_030144855.1 of Hypanus sabinus. Classification (NCBI taxonomy): domain Eukaryota; kingdom Metazoa; phylum Chordata; class Chondrichthyes; order Myliobatiformes; family Dasyatidae; genus Hypanus; species Hypanus sabinus. Next base: position 31,970 of record NW_026779684.1, read on the forward strand.
TACGCTCCCGGGGTCAGACACAGGGTGATTATTCCTCTACACTGTACCATCAAACACTCCGTGGGTCAGACACAGAATGATTATTCCTGTACACGATCCCATCAAACACTCCCGGGGTCAGACTCAGAGTGATTATTCCTCTACACGGTCCCATCAAACATTCCCGGGGTCAAACAAAGACTGAATCTCCCTACACACCGTCCCATCACACACTCCCGTCGTCAGACACAGTATGATTATTTCTCTCCACGGTCCCATCAAACACTCCCGGGGGTCAGACACAGAGCAATTATTACTCTACACGTTAACATCAAACACACCGTGGGTCAGACACACAGTTATTATTCCTCTACACGGTCCCATCAGACACTCCCGCGGTCAGACACAGAGTGATTATTCCTCTACACGGTCCCAACAAACACTCACGGGGTCAGTCACAGAGTGATTATTCCTCTACACGGTCCCAACAAACACTCCCGGTGTCAGACACAGTGTGAATCTCCTTCAACACCGTCCCATCACACACTCCCGGGGTCAGACACAGAGTGATTTTTCCTCTGCACGGTCCCATCAAACACTCCCGGGGTCAGACACAGATTGATTATTCCTCTACACGGTCCCAACAAACACTACCGGTGTCAGACACAGAGTGATTCTCCTTCCACACCGTCCAATCACACTCTCCCGGGGTCAGACACAGAGTGATTATTCCTCTACACTGTCCCAACAAACACTCCCGGGATCAGACACAGAGTGATTTTTCCTCTGCACGGTCCCATCAAACACTCCCGGGGTCAGACACAGAGTGAGTCTCCCGCCACACCGTCCTATCACACACTCCCGGTATCATGCTCAGAGTGATTATTCCTCTACACTGTCCCAACAAACACTCCCGGGGTCAGACACAGAGTGAATTTATATCCACACCGTCCCATCAAACACTCCCGTGGTCAGACACAGACTGAATCTCCCTCCACACCGTCCCATCACACACTCCCGTGGTCAGAGACAGAGTGATTATTCCTCTACACGGTCCCATCAAACACTCCCGGGGGTCAGACACAGAGCGATTATTCCTCTACACGTTAACATCAAACACACCGTGTGTCAGACACACAGTGATTATTCCTCTACACGGTCCAATCACACACTCCCGGGGTCAGACACAGAGTGATTATTCCTCTACACGGTCCCATCAAACACTCCCGGGGTCAGACACAGAGTGATTATTCCTCTACACTGTCCCAACAAAAACTCCCGGTGTCAGACACAGTGTGAATCTCCTTCCACACCGTCCCATCACACTCTCACGGGGTCAGACACAGAGTGGTTATTCCTCTACACTGTCCGAATAAACACTCCCGGGGTCAGACACAGAGTGAATTTATATCCACACCGTCCCATCATACGCTCCCGGGGTCAGACACAGGGTGATTATTCCTCTACACTGTACCATCATACAATGCGTGGGTCAGACACAGAGTGATTATTCCTCTACACGTTCCCATCAAACACTCCCGGGGTCAGACACAGAGTGATTATTCCTCTACACGGTCCCATCAAACACTCCCGGGGTCAGACACAGAGTGAATTTATATCCACACCGCCCCATCATACTCTCCCGGGGTCAGACACAGAGTTAATCTCCCTCCACACCCTCCCATCACACACTCCCGTGGTCAGACACAGAGTGATTATTCCTCTACACGGTCCCATCAAACACTCCCTGCGTCAGACAAAGAGTGAATCTCCCTACGCACCGTACCATCACACACTCCCGTGGTCAGAGACCGAGTGATTATTCCTCTACACGGTCCCATCAAACACTCCGTGGGTCAGACACACAGTGATTATTCCTCTACACGGTCCCATCACACACTCCCGGGGTCAGACACAGAGTGATCATTCCTCTACACGGTCCCAACAAACACTCCCGGTGTCAGACACAGTGTGAATTTCCTTCCACACCGTCCCATCACACTCTCCCGGGGTCAGACACAGAGTGATTATTCCTCTACACTGTCCCAACAAACACTCTCTGGGTCAGACACAGAGTGATTTTTCCTCTGCACGGTCCCATCAAACACTCACGGGGCAGACACAGAGTGAGTCTCCCTCCACACCGTCCCATCACACACTCCAGGTATCATGCTCAGAGTGATTATTCCTCTACACGGTCCCATCAAACACTCCCGGGGTCAGAAACAGAGTGAATTTATATCCACACTGTCCCATCATATTCTCCCGTGGTCAGACACAGAGTGAATCTCCCTCCACACCGTCCCATCACACACTCCCGTGGTCAGAGACAGAGTGATTATCCTCTGCACCGTCCCATCACACACTCCCGTGGTCAGACACAGAGTGATTATTCCTCTACACGGTCCCAACAAACACTCCCGATGTCAGACACAGTGTGAATCTCCTTCCACACCGTCCCATCACACTCTCCCGGGGTCAGACACAGAGTGATTATTCCTCTACACGGTCCCATCAAACACTCCCGGGGTCAGACACAGAGTGAATTTATATGCACACCGTCCCATCATACACTCCCGGGGTCAGACACAGAGTGATTATTCCTCTACACTGTACCATCAAACACTCCGTGTGTCAGACACACAGTGATTATTCCTCTACACGGTCCATTCAAACACTCCCGGAGTCAGTCACAGAGTGATCATTCCTCTACACGGTCCCATCAAACACTCCCGGGGTCAGACACAGAGTGAATTTATATCCACGCCGTCCCATCATACGCTCCCGGTGTCAGACACAGGGTGATTATTCCTCTACACGATCCCATCAAACAGTCCCGGTGTCAGACACAGAGTGATTATTCCTCTACACGGTCCCATCAAACACTCCCGGTGTCAGACACAGAGTGAATTTATATCCACACCGTCCCATCACACTCTCCCGGGGTCAGACACAGAGTGATTATTCCTCTACACTGTACCATCAAACACTCCGTGTATCAGACACACAGTGATTATTCCTCTACACGGTCCCATCAAACACTCCCGGAGTCAGTCACAGAGTGATCATTCCTCTACACGGTCCCATCAAACACTCCCAGGGTCAGACACAGAGTGAATTTATATCCACGCCGTCCCATCATACGCTCCCGGGGTCAGACACAGGGTGATTATTCCTCTACACTGTACCATCAAACACTCCGTGGGTCAGACACAGAGTGATTATTCCTCTACACGGTCCCATCAAACACTCCCGGGGTCAGACACAGAGTGAATTTATATGCACACCGTCCCATCATACACTCCCGGGGTCAGACACAGAGTGATTATTCCTCTACACTGTACCATCAAACACTCCGTGTGTCAGACACACAGTGATTATTCCTCTACACGGTCCATTCAAACACTCCCGGAGTCAGTCACAGAGTGATCATTCCTCTGCACGGTCCCATCAAACACTCCCGGGGTCAGACACAGAGTGAATTTATATCCACGCCGTCCCATCATACGCTCCCGGTGTCAGACACAGGGTGATTATTCCTCTACACGATCCCATCAAACAGTCCCGGGGTCAGACACAGAGTGATTATTCCTCTACACGGTCCCATCAAACACTCCCGGGGTCAGACACAGAGTGAATTTATATCCACACTGTCCCATCAAACACTCCCGTGGTCAGACACAGACTGAATCTCCCTCCACACCGTCCCATCACACACTCCCGTGGTCAGAGACAGAGTGATTATTCCTCTACACGGTCCCATCAAACACTCCCGGGGGTCAGACACAGAGCGATTATTCCTCTACACGTTAACATCAAACACACCGTGTGTCAGACACACAGTGATTATTCCTCTACACGGTCCAATCACACACTCCCGGGGTCAGACACAGAGTGATTATTCCTCTACACGGTCCCATCAAACACTCCCGGGGTCAGACACAGAGTGATTATTCCTCTACACTGTCCCAACAAAAACTCCCGGTGTCAGACACAGTGTGAATCTCCTTCCACACCGTCCCATCACACTCTCACGGGGTCAGACACAGAGTGGTTATTCCTCTACACTGTCCGAATAAACACTCCCGGGGTCAGACACAGAGTGAATTTATATCCACACCGTCCCATCATACGCTCCCGGGGTCAGACACAGGGTGATTATTCCTCTACACTGTACCATCATACAATGCGTGGGTCAGACACAGAGTGATTATTCCTCTACACGTTCCCATCAAACACTCCCGGGGTCAGACACAGAGTGATTATTCCTCTACACGGTCCCATCAAACACTCCCGGGGTCAGACACAGAGTGAATTTATATCCACACCGCCCCATCATACTCTCCCGGGGTCAGACACAGAGTTAATCTCCCTCCACACCCTCCCATCACACACTCCCGTGGTCAGACACAGAGTGATTATTCCTCTACACGGTCCCATCAAACACTCCCTGCGTCAGACAAAGAGTGAATCTCCCTACGCACCGTACCATCACACACTCCCGTGGTCAGAGACCGAGTGATTATTCCTCTACACGGTCCCATCAAACACTCCGTGGGTCAGACACACAGTGATTATTCCTCTACACGGTCCCATCACACACTCCCGGGGTCAGACACAGAGTGATCATTCCTCTACACGGTCCCAACAAACACTCCCGGTGTCAGACACAGTGTGAATTTCCTTCCACACCGTCCCATCACACTCTCCCGGGGTCAGACACAGAGTGATTATTCCTCTACACTGTCCCAACAAACACTCTCTGGGTCAGACACAGAGTGATTTTTCCTCTGCACGGTCCCATCAAACACTCACGGGGCAGACACAGAGTGAGTCTCCCTCCACACCGTCCCATCACACACTCCAGGTATCATGCTCAGAGTGATTATTCCTCTACACGGTCCCATCAAACACTCCCGGGGTCAGAAACAGAGTGAATTTATATCCACACTGTCCCATCATATTCTCCCGTGGTCAGACACAGAGTGAATCTCCCTCCACACCGTCCCATCACACACTCCCGTGGTCAGAGACAGAGTGATTATCCTCTGCACCGTCCCATCACACACTCCCGTGGTCAGACACAGAGTGATTATTCCTCTACACGGTCCCAACAAACACTCCCGATGTCAGACACAGTGTGAATCTCCTTCCACACCGTCCCATCACACTCTCCCGGGGTCAGACACAGAGTGATTATTCCTCTACACGGTCCCATCAAACACTCCCGGGGTCAGACACAGAGTGAATTTATATGCACACCGTCCCATCATACACTCCCGGGGTCAGACACAGAGTGATTATTCCTCTACACTGTACCATCAAACACTCCGTGTGTCAGACACACAGTGATTATTCCTCTACACGGTCCATTCAAACACTCCCGGAGTCAGTCACAGAGTGATCATTCCTCTACACGGTCCCATCAAACACTCCCGGGGTCAGACACAGAGTGAATTTATATCCACGCCGTCCCATCATACGCTCCCGGTGTCAGACACAGGGTGATTATTCCTCTACACGATCCCATCAAACAGTCCCGGTGTCAGACACAGAGTGATTATTCCTCTACACGGTCCCATCAAACACTCCCGGTGTCAGACACAGAGTGAATTTATATCCACACCGTCCCATCACACTCTCCCGGGGTCAGACACAGAGTGATTATTCCTCTACACTGTACCATCAAACACTCCGTGTATCAGACACACAGTGATTATTCCTCTACACGGTCCCATCAAACACTCCCGGAGTCAGTCACAGAGTGATCATTCCTCTACACGGTCCCATCAAACACTCCCAGGGTCAGACACAGAGTGAATTTATATCCACGCCGTCCCATCATACGCTCCCGGGGTCAGACACAGGGTGATTATTCCTCTACACTGTACCATCAAACACTCCGTGGGTCAGACACAGAGTGATTATTCCTCTGCACGGTCCCATCAAACACTCCCGGGGTCAGACACAGAGTGAATTTATATGCACACCGTCCCATCATACACTCCCGGGGTCAGACACAGAGTGATTATTCCTCTACACTGTACCATCAAACACTCCGTGTGTCAGACACACAGTGATTATTCCTCTACACGGTCCATTCAAACACTCCCGGAGTCAGTCACAGAGTGATCATTCCTCTGCACGGTCCCATCAAACACTCCCGGGGTCAGACACAGAGTGAATTTATATCCACGCCGTCCCATCATACGCTCCCGGTGTCAGACACAGGGTGATTATTCCTCTACACGATCCCATCAAACAGTCCCGGGGTCAGACACAGAGTGATTATTCCTCTACACGGTCCCATCAAACACTCCCGGGGTCAGACACAGAGTGAATTTATATCCACACTGTCCCATCATATTCTCCCGTGGTCAGACACAGAGTGAATCTCCCTCCACACCGTCCCATCACACACTCCCGTGGTCAGAGACAGAGTGATTATTCCTCTACACGGTCCCATCAAACACTCCCGGGGTCAGACACAGAGTGATTATTCCTCTACACGGTCCCAACAAACACTCCCGGTGTCAGACACAGTGTGAATCTCCTTCCACACCGTCCCATCACACTCTCCCGGGGTCAGACACAGAGTGATTATTCCTCTACACGGTCCCATCAAACACTCCCGGTGTCAGACACAGAGTGAATTTATATCCACACCGTCCCATCACACTCTCCCGGGGTCAGACACAGAGTGATTATTCCTCTACACTGTACCATCAAACACTCCGTGTATCAGACACACAGTGATTATTCCTCTACACGGTCCCATCAAACACTCCCGGAGTCAGTCACAGAGTGATCATTCCTCTACACGGTCCCATCAAACACTCCCAGGGTCAGACACAGAGTGAATTTATATCCACGCCGTCCCATCATACGCTCCCGGGGTCAGACACAGGGTGATTATTCCTCTACACTGTACCATCAAACACTCCGTGGGTCAGACACAGAGTGATTATTCCTCTACACGATCCCATCAAACACTCCCGGGGTGAGACACAGAGTGATTATTCCTCTACACGGTCCCATCAAACACTCCCGGGGTCAGACACAGTGATTTTTCCTCTACACGGTCCCATCAAACACTCCCGGGGTCAGACACAGAGTGATTATTCCTCAACACGGTCCCATCAAAATCTCCCGGGGTCAGACACAGTGTGATTTTTCCTCTGCAAGGTCCCATCAAACACTCCCGGAGTCGGACACAGAGTGGGTCTTCCTCCACACCGTCCCATCACACACTCCCGGTATCAGACTCAGAGTGATTATTCCTCTACACGGTCCCATCAATCACTACCGGGGTCGGACACAGAGTGAATTTATATCCACACCGTCCCATCATACTCTCCCGGGGTCAGACACAGAGTGAATCTCCCTCCACACCGTCCCATCACACACTCCCGTGGTCAGACACAGAGTGATTATTCCCTTACACGGTCCCATCAAACACTCCCTGGGTCAGACAAAGAGTGAATCTCCCTACACACCGTCCCATCACACACTCCCGTCGTCAGACCCAGTATGAACATTCCTCTCCACGGTCCCATCAAACACTCCCGGGGGTCAGACACAGAGCGATTATTCCTCTACACGTTAACATCAAACACACCGTGGGTCAGACACACAGTGATTATTCCTCTACACGGTCCCATCAAACTCTCCCGGGGTCAGACACAGAGCGATTATTCCTCTACACGGTCCCATCAAACACTCCCGGGGTCAGACACAGAGTGAATTTATATCCACACTGTCCCATCATATTCTCCAGTGGTCAGACACAGAGTGAATCTCCCTCCACACCGTCCCATCAAACACTGCCGGGGTCAGACACAGAATGAGTCTCCCTCCACACCGTCCTATCACACACTCCCGGTATCATGCTCAGAGTGATTATTCCTCTACACGGTCCCATCAAACACTCCCGGGGTCAGACACAGAGTGAATTTATATCCACACCGTCCCAACATATTCTCCCGTGGTCAGACACAGAGTGAATCTCCCTCCACACCGTCACATCACAAACTCCCGTGGTCAGACACAGTATGACTATTCCTCTCCACGGTCCCATCAAACACTCCCGTGTTCAGACACGGAGTGAATTTATATCCACACCGTCCCAACATATTCTCCCGTGCTCAGACACAGACTGAATCTCCCTCCACACCGTCACATCACACACTCCCGTGGTCAGACACAGTATGACTATTCCTCTCCACGGTCCCATCAAACACTCCGGGGGTCAGACACAGACTGAATCTCCCTCCACACCGTCCCATCACACACTCCCGTGATCAGAGACAGAGTGATTATTCCTCTACACTGTCCCATCAAACACTCCCGGGGGTCAGACACAGAGCGATTATTCCTCTACACGTTAACATCAAACACACCGTGGGTCAGACACACAGTGATTATTCCTCTACACGGTCCCATCACACACTCCCGGGGTCAGACACAGAGTGATTATTCCTCTACACGGTTACAACAAACACTCCCGGTGTCAGACACAGTGTGAATCTCCTTCCACACCGTCCCATCACACACTCCCGAGGTCAGACACAGAGTGATTATTCCTCTACACTGTCCCAACAAACACTCCCGGGGTCAGACACAGAGTGATTTTTCCTCTGCACGGTCCCATCAAACACTCCCGGGGTCAGAAAAAGAGTGAGTCTCCCTCCACACCGTCCCATCACACACACCCGGTATCATGCTCAGAGTGATTATTCCTCTACACGTTAACATCAAACACACCGTGGGTCAGACACACAGTGATTATTCCTCTACACGGTCCCATCACACACTCCCGGGGTCAGACAAAGAGTGAATCTCCCTACACACCGTCCCATTACACACTCCCGTCGTCAGACCCAGTATGATTATTCCTCTCCACGGTCCCATCAAACACTCCCGGGGTCAGACACAGAGCGATTATTCCTCTACACGGTCCCATCAAACACTCCCGGGTCAGACACAGAGTGAATTTATATCCACACTGTCCCATCATATTCTCCCTTGGTCAGACACAGAGTGAATCTCCCTCCACACCGTCCCATCACACACTCCCGTGGTCAGAGACAGAGTGATTATTCCTCTACACGGTCCCATCAAACACTCCCGGGGTCAGACACAGAGAGAGTATTCCTCTACACAGTCCCATCAAGCACTCCCGGGGTCAGACACAGAGTGATTATTCCTCTACACGGTCCCAACAAACAATCCCGGTGTCAGACACAGTGTGAATCTCCATCCACACCGTCCCATCACACTGTCCCGGGGTCAGACACAGAGTGATTATTCCTCTACACTGTCCCAACAAACACTCCCGGGGTCAGACACAGAGTGATTTTTCCTCTGCACGGACCCATCAAACACTCCCGGGGTCAGACACAGAGTGATTATTCCTCTACACGGTCCCAACAAACACTCCCGGTGTCAGACACAGTGTGAATCTTCTTCCACACCGTCCCATCACACTCTCCCGGGTCAGACACAGAGTGATTATTCCTCTACACTGTCCCAACAAACACTCCCGGGGTCAGACACAGAGTGATTTTTCCTCTGCACGGTCCCATCAAACACTGCCGGGGTCAGACACAGAATGAGTCTCCCTCCACACCGTCCTATCACACACTCCCGGTATCATGCTCAGAGTGATTATTCCTCTACACGGTCCCATCAAACACTCCCGGGGTCAGACACAGAGTGAATTTATATCCACACCGTCCCAACATATTCTCCCGTGGTCAGACACAGAGTGAATCTCCCTCCACACCGTCACATCACACACTCCCGTGGTCAGACACAGTATGACTATTCCTCTCCACGGTCCCATCAAACACTCCCGGGTTCAGACACAGAGTGAATTTATATCCACACCGTCCCAACATATTCTCCCGTGCTCAGACACAGACTGAATCTCCCTCCACACCGTCACATCACACACTCCCGTGGTCAGACACAGTATGACTATTCTTCTCCACGGTCCCATTAAACACTCCCGGGGTCAGACACAGACTGAATCTCCCTCCACACCGTCCCATCACACACTCCCGTGATCAGAGACAGAGTGATTATTCCTCTACACTGTCCCATCAAACACTCCCGGGGGTCAGACACAGAGCGATTATTCCTCTACACGTTAACATCAAACACACCGTGGGTCAGACACACAGTGATTATTCCTCTACACGGTCCCATCACACACTCCCGGGGTCAGACACAGAGTGATTATTCCTCTACACGGTCCCATCACACACTCCCGGGGTCAGACACAGAGTGATTATTCCTCTACACGGTTACAACAAACACTCCCCATGTCAGACACAGTGTGAATCTCCTTCCACACCGTCCCATCACACTCACCCGAGGTCAGACACAGAGTGATTATTCCTCTACACTGTCCCAACAAACACTCCCGGGGTCAGACACAGAGTGATTTTTCCTCTGCACGGTCCCATCAAACACTGCCGGGGTCAGACACAGAATGAGTCTCCCTCCACACCGTCCTATCACACACTCCCGGTATCATGCTCAGAGTGATTATTCCTCTACACGTTAACATCAAACACACCGTGGGTCAGACACACAGTGATTATTCCTTTACACGGTCCCATCACACACTCCCGGGGTCAGACACAGAGAGATTATTCCTCTACACGGTCCCATCAAACTCTCCCGGGGTCAGACACAGTGTGAATCTCCTTCCACACCGTCCCATCACAATCTCCCGGGGTCAGACACAGAGTGATTATTCCTCTACACTGTCCCAACAAACAATCCCGGGGTCAGACACAGAGTGATTATTCCTCTACACGGTCCCATCAAACACTCCCGGGGTCAGACACAGAGTGAATTTATATCCACACCGTCCCATCATGCACTCCCGGGGTCAGACACAGAGCGATTATTCCTCTACACGGTCACATCACACACTCCCGGGGTCAGACACAGAGTGATTATTCCTCTACAATGTCCCATCAAACACTCCCGGGGTCAGACACAGAGTGATTATTCCTCTACACTGTACCAACAAAAACTCCCGGTGTCAGACACAGTGTGAATCTCTTCCACACCGTCCCATCACACTCTCCCGGGTCAGACACAGAGTGATTATTCCTCTACACTGTCCGAACAAACACTCCCTGGGTCAGACACAGAGTGAATTTATATCCACACCGTCCCATCATACGCTCCCGGGGTCAGACACAGGGTGATTATTCCTCTACACAGTACCATCAAACACTCCCGGGGTCAGACACAGAGTGATTTTTCCTCTACACGGTCCCATCAAACACTCCCGGGGTCAGACACAGAGTGATTTTTCCTCTGCAAGGTCCCATCAAACACTCCCGGGATCAGACACAGAGTGATTTTTCCTCTACACGGTCCCATCAAACACTCCCGGGGTCAGACACAGAGTGATTTTTCCTCTACACGGTCCCATCAAACACTGCCGGGGTCAGACACAGAGTGATTATTCCTCTACACTGTCCGAACAAACACTCCCTGGGTCAGACACAGAGTGAATTTATATCCACACCGCCCCATGATACTCTCCCGGGGTCAGACACAGAGTTAATCTCCCTCCACACCGTCCCATCACACACTCCTGTGGTCAGACACAGAGTGATTATTCCTCTACACGTTAACATCAAACACTCCGTAGGTCAGACACAGAGTGATCATTCTTCTACACGGTCCCAACAAACACTCCCGGTGTCAGACACAGTGTGAATCTCCTTCCACACCGTCCCATCACACTCTCCCGGGGTCAGACACAGAGTGATTATTCCTCTACACTGTCCCAACAAACACTCCCGGGGTCAGACACAGAGTGAGTCTCACTCCACACCGTCCCATCACACACTCCCGGTATCATGCTCTGATTGATTATTCCTCTACACGGTCCCATCAAACACTCCCGGGGACAGACACAGAGTGAATCTCCCTCCACGGCGTCCCATCACACACTCCCGGGGTCAGACACAGAGTGATTATTCCTCTACACGGTCCCATCAAACACTCCCGGGGTCAGACACAGAGAGATTATTCCTCTACACTGTCCCATCAAACACTCACGGGGTCAGACACAGAGTGATTATTCCTCTACACGGTCCCAACAAACACTCCCGGTGTCAGACACAGTGTGAATCTCCTTCCACACCGTCCCATCACACTCTCCCGGGGTCAGACACAGAGTGATTATTCCTCTACACGGTACCATCAAACACTCCCGGGATCAGACACAGAGTGAATTTATATCCACACCGTCCCTTCATACACTCCCGGGGTCAGACACAGAGTGATTATTCCTCTACACTGTACCATCAAACACTCCGTGTGTCAGACACACAATGATTATTCCTCTACACGGTCCCATCAAACACTCCCGGAGTCAGTCACAGAGTGATCATTCCTCTACGCGGTCCCATCAAACACTCCCGGGGTCAGACACAGAGTGAATTTATATCCACGCCGTCCCATCTTACGCTCCCGGGGTCAGACACAGAGTGATTATTCCTCTTCACGATCCCATCAAACACTCCCGGGGTCAGACACACAATGATTATTCCTCTACACTGTACCATCAAACACTCCGTGGGTCAGACACAGAGTGATTATTCCTCTACACGATCCCATCAAACACTCCCGGGGTCAGACACAGAGTGAATTTATATCCACACTGTCCCATCATATTCTCCCGTGGTCAGACACAGAGTGAATCTCCCTCCACACCGTCCCATCACACACTCCCGTGGTCAGAGACAGAGTGATTATTCCTCTACACGGTCCCATCAAACACTCCCGGGGTCAGACACAGAGTGATTATTCCTCTACACGGTCCCATCAATCACTACCGGGGTCAGACACAGAGTGAATTTATATCCACACCGTCCCATCATACTCTCCCGGGGTCAGAAACAGAGTGAATCTCCCTCCACACCGTCCTATCACACACTCCCGCGGTCAGACACAGAGTGATTATTCCCTTACACGGTCCCATCAAACACTCCCTGGGTCAGACAAAGAGTGAATCTCCCTACACACCGTCCCATCACACACTCCCGTCGTCAGACCCAGTATGATTATTCCTCTCCACGGTCCCATCAAACACTCCCGGGGGTCAAACACAGAGCGATTATTCCTCTACACGGTCCCATCAAACACTCCCGGGGTCAGACACAGAGTGAATTTATATCCACACTGTCCCATCATATTCTCCAGTGGTCAGACACAGAGTGAATCTCCCTCCACACCGTCCCATCACACACGCCCGTGGTCAGAGACAGAGTGATTATTCCTCTACACGGTCCCATCAAACACTCCCGGGGTCAGACACAGAGTGAATTTATATCCACACCGCCCCATGATACTCTCCCGGGGTCAGACACAGAGTTAATCTCCCTCCACACCGTCCCATCACACACTCCCGTGGTCAGACACAGAGTGATTATTCCTCTACACGTTAACATCAAACACTCCGTGGGTCAGACACACAGTGATTATTCCTCTACACGGTCCCATCACACACTCCCGGGGTCAGAAACAGAGTGATTATTCCTCTACACGGTCCCATCAAACACTCCCGGGGTCAGACACGGAGTGATCATTCTTCTACACGGTCCAAACAAACACTCCCGGTGTCAGACACAGTGTGAATCTCCTTCCAAACCGTCCCATCACACTCTCCCGGGGTCAGACACAGAGTGATTATTCCTCTACACTGTCCCAACAAACACTCCCGGGGTCAGACACAGAGTGAGTCTCACTCCACACCGTCCCATCACACAGTCCCGGTATCATGCTCTGATTGATTATTCCTCTACACGGTCCCATCAAACACTCCCGGGGACAGACACAGAGTGAATCTCCCTCCACAGCGTCCCATCACACACTCCCGTGGTCAGAGACAGAGTGATTATTCCTCTACACGGTCCCATCAAACACTCCCGGGGTCAGACACAGAGAGATTATTCCTCTACACTGTCCCATCAAACACTCCCGGGGTCAGACACAGAGTGATTATTCCTCTACACGATCCCAACAAACACTCCCGGTGTCAGACACAGTGAGAATCTCCTTCCACACCGTCCCATCACACTCTCCAGGGGTCAGACACAGAGTGATTATTCCTCTACACGGTCCCATCAAACACTCCCGGGATCAGACACAGAGTGAATTTATATCCACACCGTCCCATCATACACTCCCGGGGTCAGACACAGAGTGATTATTCCTCTACACTGTACCATCAAACACTCCGTGTGTCAGACACACAGTGATTATTCCTCTACACGGTCCCATCAAACACTCCCGGAGTCAGTCACAGAGTGATCATTCCTCTACACGGTCCCATCAAACACTCCCGGGGTCAGACACAGAGTGAATTTATATCCACGCCGTCCCATCATACGCTCCCGGGGTCAGACACAGGGTGATTATTCCTCTACACGATCCCATCAAACACTCCCGGGGTCAGACACAGAGTGAATTTATATCCACACTGTCCCATCATATTCTCCCGTGGTCAGACACAGAGTGAATCTCCCTCCACACCGTCCCATCACACACTCCCGTGGTCAGAGACAGAGTGATTATTCCTCTACACGGTCCCATCAAACACTCCCGGGGTCAGACACAGAGAGATTATTCCTCTACAATGTCCCATGAAACACTCCCGGGGTCAGACACAGAGTGATTATTCCTCTACACGGTCCCAACAAACACTCCCGGTGTCATACACAGTGTGAATCTCCTTCCACACCGTCCCATCACACTCTCCCGGGTTCAGACACAGAGTGTTTATTCCTCTACACGGTCCCATCATACACTCCCGGGGTCAGACACAGAGTGAATTTATATCCACGCCGTCCCATCATACGTTCCCGGGGTCAGACACAGGGTGATTATTCCTCTACACTGTACCATCAAACACTCCGTGGGTCAGACACAGAGTGATTATTCCTCTACACGATCCCATCAAACACTCCCGGGGTGAGACACAGAGTGATTATTCCTCAACACGGTAGCATCAAACTCTCCCGGGATCAGACACAGTGTGATTTTTCCTCTGCAAGGTCCCATCAAACACTCCCGGGGTCAGACACAGAGTTGGTCTCCCTCCACACCGTCCCATCACACACTCCCGGTATCAGACTCAGAGTGATTATTCCTCTACACGGTCCCATCAATCACTACCGGGGTCAGACACAGAGTGAAGTTATATCCACACCGTCCCATCATACTCTCCCGGGGTCAGACACAGAGTGAATCTCCCTCCACACCGTCCCATCACACACTCCCGCGGTCAGACACAGAGTGATTATTCCCTTACACGGTCCCATCAAACACTCCCTGGGTCAGACAAAGAGTGAATCTCCCTACACACCGTCCCATCACACACTCCCGTCGTCAGACCCAGTATGATTATTCCTCTCCACGGTCCCATCAAACACTCCCGGGGGTCAGACACAGAGCGATTATTCCTCTACACGGTCCCATCAAACACTCCCGGGGTCAGACACAGAGTGAATTTATATCCACACTGTCCCATCATATTCTCCAGTGGTCAGACACAGAGTGAATCTCCCTCCACACCGTCCCATCACACACTCCCGTGGTCAGAGACAGAGTGATTATTCCTCTACACGGTCCCATCAAACACTCCCGGGGTCAGACACAGAGAGATTATTCCTCTACACAGTCCCATCAAGTACTCCCGGGGTCAGACACAGAGTGATTATTCCTCTACACGGTCCTAACAAACAATCCCGGTGTCAGACACAGTGTGAATCTCCATCCACACCGTCCCATCACACTGTCCCGGGGTCAGACACAGAGTGATTATTCCTCTACACTGTCCCAACAAACACTCCCGGGGTCAGACACAGAGTGATTTTTCCTCTGCACGGACCCATCAAACACTCCCGGGGTCAGACACAGAGTGATTATTCCTCTACACGGTCCCAACAAACACTCCCGGTGTCAGACACAGTGTGAATCTTTTTCCACACCGTCCCATCACACTCTCCCGGGGTCAGACACAGAGTGATTATTCCTCTGCACTGTCCCAACAAACACTCCCGGGGTCAGACACAGAGTGATATTTCCTCTGCACGGTCCCATCAAACACTCCCGGGGTCAGACACAGAGTGAATTTATATCCACACCGTCCCAACATATTCTCCCGTGGTCAGACACAGAGTGAATCTCCCTCCACACCGTCACATCACACACTCCCGTGGTCAGACACAGTATGACTATTCCTCTCCACGGTCCCATCAAACACTCCCGGGTTCAGATACGGAGTGAATTTATATGAACACCGTCCCAACATATTCTCCCGTGCTCAGACACAGACTGAATCTCCCTCCACACCGACACATCACACACTCCCGTGGTCAGACACAGTATGACTATTCCTCTCCACGTTCCCATCAAACACTCCCGGCGTCAGACACAGACTGAATCTCCCTCCACACCGTCCCATCACACACTCCCGTGATCAGAGACAGAGTGATTATTCCTCTACACTGTCCCATCAAACACTCCCGGGGGTCAGACACAGAGCGATTATTCCTCTACACGTTAACATCAAACACACCGTGGGTCAGACACACAGTGATTATTCCTCTACACGGTCCCATCACACACTCCCGGGGTCAGACACAGAATGATTATTCCTCTACACGGTCCCATCACACACTCCCGGGGTCAGACACAGAGTGATTATTCCTCTACACGGTTACAACAAACACTCCCGGTGTCAGAGACAGTGTGAATCTCCTTCCACACCGTCCCATCACACTCTCCCGAGGTCAGACACAGAGTGATTATTCCTCTACACTGTCCCAACAAACACTCCCGGGGTCAGACACAGAGTGATTTTTCCTCTGCACGGTCCCATCAAACACTCCGGGGTCAGACAAAGAGTGAGTCTCCCTCCACACCGTCCCATCACACACACCCGGTATCATGCTCAGAGTGATTATTCCTCTACACGTTAACATCAAACACACCGTGGGTCAGACACACAGTGATTATTCATCTACACGGTCCCATCACACACTCCCGGGGTCAGACACAGAGAGATTATTCCTCTACACGGTCCCATCAAACACTCCCGGGGTCAGACACATGGTGAATCTCCGTCCACACCGTCCCATCAAACACTCCCGGGGGTCAGACACAGAGCGATTATTCCTCTACAAGGTACCATCAAACACGCCGTCGTTCAGACACAGAGTGATTATTCCTCTACGCGGTCCCATCAAACACTCCCTGGGTCAGACACAGAGAGATTATTCCTCTACACTGTCGCATCAAACAATCCCGGGGGTCAGACACAGAGTGATTATTCCTCTGCACTGTCCCAACAAACACTCCCGGGGTCAGACACAGAGTGATATTTCCTCTGCACGGTCCCATCAAACACTCCCGGGGTCAGACACAGAGTGAATTTATATCCACACCGTCCCAACATATTCTCCCGTGGTCAGACACAGAGTGAATCTCCCTCCACACCGTCACATCACACACTCCCGTGGTCAGACACAGTATGACTATTCCTCTCCACGGTCCCATCAAACACTCCCGGGTTCAGACACGGAGTGAATTTATATCCACACCGTCCCAACATATTCTCCCGTGCTCAGACACAGACTGAATCTCCCTCCACACCGACACATCACACACTCCCGTGGTCAGACACAGTATGACTATTCCTCTCCACGTTCCCATCAAACACTCCCGGCGTCAGACACAGACTGAATCTCCCTCCACACCGTCCCATCACACACTCCCGTGATCAGAGACAGAGTGATTATTCCTCTACACTGTCCCATCAAACACTCCCGGGGGTCAGACACAGAGCGATTATTCCTCTACACGTTAACATCAAACACACCGTGGGTCAGACACACAGTGATTATTCCTCTACACGGTCCCATCACACACTCCCGGGGTCAGACACAGAATGATTATTCCTCTACACGGTCCCATCACACACTCCCGGGGTCAGACACAGAGTGATTATTCCTCTACACGGTTACAACAAACACTCCCGGTGTCAGAGACAGTGTGAATCTCCTTCCACACCGTCCCATCACACTCTCCCGAGGTCAGACACAGAGTGATTATTCCTCTACACTGTCCCAACAAACACTCCCGGGGTCAGACACAGAGTGATTTTTCCTCTGCACGGTCCCATCAAACACTCCGGGGTCAGACAAAGAGTGAGTCTCCCTCCACACCGTCCCATCACACACACCCGGTATCATGCTCAGAGTGATTATTCCTCTACACGTTAACATCAAACACACCGTGGGTCAGACACACAGTGATTATTCATCTACACGGTCCCATCACACACTCCCGGGGTCAGACACAGAGAGATTATTCCTCTACACGGTCCCATCAAACACTCCCGGGGTCAGACACATGGTGAATCTCCGTCCACACCGTCCCATCAAACACTCCCGGGGGTCAGACACAGAGCGATTATTCCTCTACAAGGTACCATCAAACACGCCGTCGTTCAGACACAGAGTGATTATTCCTCTACGCGGTCCCATCAAACACTCCCTGGGTCAGACACAGAGAGATTATTCCTCTACACTGTCGCATCAAACAATCCCGGGGGTCAGACACAGAGTGATTATTCCTCTACAAGGTACCATCAAACACCCCGGGGTCAGACACAGAGTGATTGTTCCTCTACACGGTCCCATCAAACACTCCCGTGGTCAGAAACAGAGTGAATCTCCCTCCACTCAGTCCCATCACACACTCCCAGGGTCAGACACAGAGTGATTAATCCTCTACGCCGTCACATAACACACTCCCGTGGTCAAACACAGAGAGATTATTCCTCTACACGGTACGATCACCCACTCCCGGTGTCAGACACAGTGTGAATCTCCCTCCACGCCGTCCCATCACACACACCCGGGGTCAGACACAGAGTGATTATTCCTCTACCCCGCCCATCACACACTCCCGGGGTCAGACACAGAGTGAATCTCCCTCCACACCGTCCCATCACACACTCCAATGGTCAGACACAGAGTGATTATTCTTCTACACGGTCTCATCAAACGCACCCTGGGTCAGGCACAGAGTGAATCCCCCTCCACATCGTCCCATCACACAGACTCTGGGTCAGACACACAGTGATTATTCCTCTACACGGTCCGATCAAATACTCCCAGGGTCAGACACAGAGTGAATCTCCCTCCACGACGTCCCATCACACTCTCCCGGGGTCAGACACAGAGTGATTATTACTCTACACTGTCCCATCAAACACTCCCGGGGTCAGACACAGAGTGATTATTCCTCTACACGGTCCCATCAAACACTCCCGGTCTCAGACACAGAGTGATTATTCCGCTACACGGTCCCATCAAAAACTCCCGGGGTCAGACACAGAGTGATTATTCCTCTACACGGTCCCATCAAACACTCCCGGGGTCAGACACAGAGTGATTATTCCTCTACACGGTCCCATCAAACACTCCCGGTCTCAGACACAGAGTGATTATTCCGCTACACGGTCCCATCAAACACTCCCGGTGGTCAGACACAGAGTGATTATTCCTCTACACGGTCCCATCAAAAACTCCCGGGGTCAGACACAGAGTGATTATTCCTCTACACGGTCCCATCAAACACTCCCGGATCAGACACAGTGTGAATCTCCCTCCACACCGTCCCATCACACACTCCCGTGCTCAGACACAGTGTGATTATTCCTCTACACGGTCCCATCAAACACTCCCGTGGTCAAACACAGAGTGATTATTCCTCTACACGGTACGATCACAGACTCCCGGTGTCAGACACAGTGTGAATCTCCTTCCACACCGTCCCATCACACTCTCCCGGGGTCAGACACAGAGTGATTATTGCTCTACACGGTCCCATCAAACACTCCCGGGGTCAGACACAGAGTGAATTTATATCCACACCGTCCCATCATACACTCCCGGGGTCAGACACAGAGTGATTTTTCCTCTACACTGTACCATCACACACTCCCGTGGTCAGAGACAGAGTGATTATTCCTCTACACGGTCCCATCAAACAATCCCGGGGTCAGACACAGAGAGATTATTCCTCTACACAGTCCCATCAAGCACTCCCGGGGTCAGACACAGAGTGATTATTCCTCTACACGGTCCCAAAAAACAATCCCGGTGTCAGACACAGTGTGAATCTCCATCCACACCGTCCCATCACACTGTCCCGGGGTCAGACACAGAGTCATTATTCCTCTACACTGTCCCAACAAACACTCCCGTGGTCAGACACAGAGTGATTCTCCCTCCACACCGTCCCATCACACACTCCCGTGGTCAGACACAGAGTGATTTTTCCTCTACACGGTCACATCAAACACACCCGGGGTCAGACACATGGTGAATCTCCGTCCACACCGTCCCATCACACACACCCAGGGTCAGACACAGAGAGATTAATCCTCTACACCGTCACATCACACACTCCCGTGGTCAGACACAGAGTGATTTTTCCTCTACACGGTCACATCAAACACTCCCGGGGTCAGACACATGGTGAATCTCCGTCCACACCGTCCCATCAAACACTCCCGGGGGTCAGACACAGAGCGATTATTCCTCTACAAGGTACCATCAAACACGCCGTCGTTCAGACACAGAGTGATTATTCCTCTACGCGGTCCCATCAAACACTCCCTGGGTCAGACACAGAGAGATTATTCCTCTACACTGTCGCATCAAACAATCCCGGGGGTCAGACACAGAGTGATTATTCCTCTACAAGGTACCATCAAACACCCCGGGGTCAGACACAGAGTGATTGTTCCTCTACACGGTCCCATCAAACACTCCCGTGGTCAGAAACAGAGTGAATCTCCCTCCACTCAGTCCCATCACACACTCCCAGGGTCAGACACAGAGTGATTAATCCTCTACGCCGTCACATAACACACTCCCGTGGTCAAACACAGAGAGATTATTCCTCTACACGGTACGATCACCCACTCCCGGTGTCAGACACAGTGTGAATCTCCCTCCACGCCGTCCCATCACACACACCCGGGGTCAGACACAGAGTGATTATTCCTCTACCCCGCCCATCACACACTCCCGGGGTCAGACACAGAGTGAATCTCCCTCCACACCGTCCCATCACACACTCCAATGGTCAGACACAGAGTGATTATTCTTCTACACGGTCTCATCAAACGCACCCTGGGTCAGGCACAGAGTGAATCTCCCTCCACATCGTCCCATCACACAGACCCTGGGTCAGACACACAGTGATTATTCCTCTACACGGTCCGATCAAATACTCCCAGGGTCAGACACAGAGTGAATCTCCCTCCACGACGTCCCATCACACTCTCCCGGGGTCAGACACAGAGTGATTATTGCTCTACACGGTCCCATCAAACACTCCCGGGGTCAGACACAGAGTGATTATTCCTCTACACGGTCACATCACACACGCCCTGGGTCAGACGCAGAGTGAATCTCCCTCTACACCGCCCATCACACACTCCCGGGGTCAGACACAGAGTGAATCACCCTCCATACCGTCCCATCACACACTCCCGGGGTCAGACACAGAGTGATTATTCCTCTACACGGTCCCATCAAACACTCCCGGGGTCAGACACAGAGTGATTATTCCTCTACACGGTCCCATCAAACACTCCCGGTCTCAGACACAGAGTGATTATTCCGCTACACGGTCCCATCAAACACTCCCGGTGGTCAGACACAGAGTGATTATTCCTCTACACGGTCCCATCAAAAACTCCCGGGGTCAGACACAGAGTGATTATTCCTCTACACGGTCCCATCAAACACTCCCGGGATCAGACACAGTGTGAATCTCCCTCCACACCGTCCCATCACACACTCCCGTGCTCAGACACACAGTGATTATTCCTCTACACGGTCCGATCAAATACTCCCAGGGTCAGACACAGAGTGAATCTCCCTCCACGACGTCCCATCACACTCTCCCGGGGTCAGACACAGAGTGATTATTACTCTACACTGTCCCATCAAACACTCCCGGGGTCAGACACATAGTGATTATTCCTCTACACGGTCCCATCAAACACTCCCGGTCTCAGACACAGAGTGATTATTCCGCTACACGGTCCCATCAAAAACTCCCGGGGTCAGACACAGAGTGATTATTCCTCTACACGGTCCCATCAAACACTCCCGGGGTCAGACACAGAGTGAATCTCCCTCCACACCGTCCCATCACCCTCTCCCGGGGTCAGACACAGAGTGATTATTCCTCTACACGGTCCCATCAAACACTCCCGGGGTCAGACACAGAGTGATTATTCCTCTACACGGTCCCATCAAACACTCCCGGTCTCAGACACAGAGTGATTATTCCGCTACACGGTCCCATCAAACACTCCCGGTGGTCAGACACAGAGTGATTATTCCTCTACACGGTCCCATCAAAAACTCCCGGGGTCAGACACAGAGTGATTATTCCTCTACACGGTCCCATCAAACACTCCCGGGATCAGACACAGTGTGAATCTCCCTCCACACCGTCCCATCACACACTCCCGTGGTCAAACACAGAGTGATTATTCCTCTACACGGTACGATCACACACTCCCGGTGTCAGACCCAGTGTGAATCTCCTTCCACACCGTCCCATCACACTCTCCCGGGGTCAGACACAGAGTGATTATTGCTCTACACGGTCCCATCAAACACTCCCGGGGTCAGACACAGAGTGAATCTCCGTCCACACCGTCCCATCACACTCTCCCGGTGTCAGACACAGAGTGATTATTCCGCTACACGGTCCCATCAAACACTCCCTGTGGTCAGACACAGAGTGATTATTCCTCTACACGGTCCCATCAAAAACTCCCGGGGTCAGACACAGAGTGATTATTCCTCTACACAGTCCCATCAAACACTCCCGGGGTCAGAAACAGGGTGAATCTCCCTCCACTCCGTCCCATCACACACTCCCAGGGTCAGACACAGAGAGATTAATCCTCTACACCGTCACATCACACACTCCCGTGGTCAGACACAGAGTGATTTTTCCTCTACACGGTCACATCAAACACTCCCGGGGTCAGACACATGGTGAATCTCCGTCCACACCGTCCCATCAAACACTCCCGGGGGTCAGACACAGAGCGATTATTCCTCTACAAGGTACCATCAAACACGCCGTCGTTCAGACACAGAGTGATTATTCCTCTACGCGGTCCCATCAAACACTCCCTGGGTCAGACACAGAGAGATTATTCCTCTACACTGTCGCATCAAACAATCCCGGGGGTCAGACACAGAGCGATTATTCCTCTACAAGGTACCATCAAACACGCCGTCGTTCAGACACAGAGTGATTATTCCTCTACGCGGTCCCATCAAACACTCCCGGGGTCAGACACAGAGTGATTATTCCTTTACACGGTCACATCAAACTCTCCCGGGTCAGACACAGACTGATTATTCCTCTACACGGTCCCATCAAACACTCCCGGGGTCAGCCACAGGTGATTATTCCTCCACACCGCCCATCACACACTCCCGGTGTCAGACACAGTGTGAATCTCCTTCCACACCGTCCCATCACACACTCCCGGGGTCAGACACAGAGCGATTATTCCTCTACACGGTACCATCAAGCACTCCCTGGGTCAGACACAGAGTGATTATTCCTCTTCGCGGTACCATCAAACACTCCCGGGTTCAGACACAGAGTGATTATTCCTCTACACGGTCCCATCAAACACTCCCGGTCTCAGACACAGAGTGATTATTCCGCTACACGGTCCCATCAAAAACTCCCGGGGTCAGACACAGAGTGATTATTCCTCTACACGGTCCCATCAAACACTCCCGGGGTCAGACACAGAGTGAATCTCCCTCCACACCGTCCCATCACCCTCTCCCGGGGTCAGACACAGAGTGATTATTCCTCTACACGGTCCCATCAAACACTCCCGGGGTCAGACACAGAGTGATTATTCCTCTACACGGTCCCATCAAACACTCCCGGTCTCAGACACAGAGTGATTATTCCGCTACACGGTCCCATCAAACACTCCCGGTGGTCAAACACAGAGTGATTATTCCTTTACACGGTCACATCAAACTCTCCCGGGTCAGACACAGACTGATTATTCCTCTACACGGTCCCATCAAACACTCCCGGGGTCAGCCACAGGTGATTATTCCTCCACACCGCCCATCACACACTCCCGGTGTCAGACACAGTGTGAATCTCCTTCCACACCGTCCCATCACACACTCCCGGGGTCAGACACAGAGCGATTATTCCTCTACACGGTACCATCAAGCACTCCCTGGGTCAGACACAGAGTGATTATTCCTCTTCGCGGTACCATCAAACACTCCCGGGTTCAGACACAGAGTGATTATTCCTCTACACGGTCCCATCAAACACTCCCGGTCTCAGACACAGAGTGATTATTCCGCTACACGGTCCCATCAAAAACTCCCGGGGTCAGACACAGAGTGATTATTCCTCTACACGGTCCCATCAAACACTCCCGGTCTCAGACACAGAGTGATTATTCCGCTACACGGTCCCATCAAACACTCCCGGGTTCAGACACAGAGTGATTATTCCTCTACACGGTCCCATCAAACACTCCCGGTCTCAGACACAGAGTGATTATTCCGCTACACGGTCCCATCAAAAACTCCCGGGGTCAGACACAGAGTGATTATTCCTCTACACGGTCCCATCAAACACTCCCGGGGTCAGACACAGAGTGAATCTCCCTCCACACCGTCCCATCACCCTCTCCCGGGGTCAGACACAGAGTGATTATTCCTCTACACGGTCCCATCAAACACTCCCGGGGTCAGACACAGAGTGATTATTCCTCTACACGGTCCCATCAAACACTCCCGGTATCAGACACAGTGTGAATCTCCCTCCACACCGTCCCATCACACACTCCCGTGGTCAAACACAGAGTGATTATTCCTCTACACGGTACGATCACACACTCCCGGTGTCAGACCCAGTGTGACTCTCCTTCCACAACCTTCCATCACACTCTCCGGGGTCAGACACAGAGTGATTATTGCTCTACACGGTCCCATCAAACACTCCCGGGGTCAGACACAGAGTGAATCTCCGTCCCACACCGTCCCATCACACTCTCCCCGGTGTCAGACACAGAGTGATTATTCCGCTACACGGTCCCATCAAACACTCCCTGTGGTCAGACAACAGAGTGATTATTCCTCTACACGGTCCCATCAAAAACTCCGGGGTCAGACACAGAGTGATTATTCCTCTACACAGTCCCATCAAACACTCCCGGGGTCAGAAACAGGGGTGAATCTCCTCCACTCCGTCCCATCACACACTCCCAGGGTCAGACACAGAGTGATTAATCCTCTACGCCGTCACATAACACACTCCCGTGGTCAAACACAGAGTGATTATTCCTCTACACGGTACGATCACACACTGCCGGTGTCAGACACAGTGTGAATCTCCTTCCACACCGTCCCATCACACTCTCCCGGGGTCAGACACTGAGTGATTATTGCTCTACACGGTCCCATCAAACACTCCCGGGGTCAGACACAGAGTGAATCTCCGTCCACACCGTCTCATCAGACACACCGGGGTCAGACACAGAGTGAATCTCCGTCCACACCGTCCCATCACACACTCCCGGTGTCAGACACAGAGTGATTATTCCTCTACACGGTCCATCAAACACTCACGGGTGTCAGACACAGAGCGATTATTCCTCTACACGGTACCATCAAACACGCCGTCGGTCAGACACAGAGTGATTATTCCTCTACGCGGCACCATCAAACACTCCCGGGGTCAGACGCAGAGTGAATATTCCTCTACACGGTCCCATCAAACTCTCCCTGGGTCAGACACAGAGTGATTATTCCTCTACACTGTCCCATCAAACAATCCCGGGGGTCAGGACACAGAGTGATTATTCCTCTACAAGGTACCATCAAACACCCCGGGGTCAGACACAGAGTGATTGTTCCACTACGCGGTCCCATCAAACACTCCCGGGGTCAGACACAAAGGTAATCTCGCTCCACACCGTCCCATCACACTCTCCCGGGGTCAGAAACTGTCTGAATCTCCATCCACGCCGTCCCATCACACACTCCCGGGGTCAGACACAGAGTGATTATTCCCTCTACACGGTCACATCACACACGCCCTGGGTCAGACGCAGAGTGAATCTCCCTCTACACCGCCCATCACACACTCCCGGGGTCAGACACAGAGTGAATCACCCCTCCATACCGTCCCATCACACACTCCCGGGGTCAGACACAGAGTGATTATTCTTCTACACGGTCTCATCAAGCGCACCCTGGGTCAGGCACAGAGTGGTTATTCCTCTACACGGTCCCATCAAACACTCCCGGTCTCAGACTCAGAGTGATTATTCCGCTACACGGTCCATCAAACACTCCCGGTGGTCAGTCACAGAGTGATTATTCCTCTACAAGGTCCCATCAAAAACTCCCGGGGTCAGACTCAGAGTGATTATTCCTCTACACCGCCCATCACACACTCCCGGGGTCAGACACAGAGTGAATCTCCCTCCACACGGTCCCATCACACACTCCCGTGGTCAGACACAGTGTGATTATTCCTCTACACGGTCCCATCAAACACTCCCGGGTCAGACACAGAGTGAATCTCCGTCCACACCGTCCCATCACACACACCCAGGGTAAGACACAGAGAGATTAATCCTATACACCGTCACATAACACACTCCCGTGGTCAAACACAGAGTGATTATTCCTCTACAACGGTCACATCAAACTCTCCCGGGTCAGACACAGACTGATTATTCCTCTACACGGTCCCATCAAACACTCCCGGGGTCAGCCACAGAGTGATTATTCTCCACACCGCCAATCACACACTCCCGGTGTCAGACACAGTGTGAATCTCCTTCCACACCATCCCATCACACACTCCCGGGTCAGACACAGAGTGATTATTCTTCTACACCGGTCCCATCAAACAGTCCCGGGGGTCAGAGACAGAGCGATTATTCCTCTACACGGTACCATCAAGCACTCCCGGGTTCAGACACAGAGTGATCTCCCTCCACACCGTCCCATCACACACTCCCGTTGGTCAGACACAGAGTGATTTTTCCTCTACACGGTCACATCAAACACTCCCGGGGTCAGACACATGTGAATCTCCGTCCACACCGTCCCATCACACACACCCAGGGTCAGACACAGAGAGATTAATCCTCTACACCGTCACATAACACACTCCCGTGGTCAAACACAGAGTGATTATTCCTTTACACGGTCACATCAAACTCTCCCGGGTCAGACACAGACTGATTATTCCTCTACACGGTCCCATCAAACACTCCCGGGGTCAGCCACAGGTGATTATTTCTCCACACCGCCCATCACACGCTCCCGGTGTCAGACACAGTGTGAATCTCCTTCCACACCGTCCCATCACACACTCCCGGGGTCAGACACAGAGTGATTATTCCTCTACACGGTCCCATCAAACACTCCCGGGATCAGACACAGTGTGTAATCTCCCTCCACACCGTCCCATCACACACTCCCGTGCTCAGACACAGTGTGATTATTCCTCTACACGGTCCCATCAAACACTCCCGTGGTCAAAACACAGAGTGATTATTCCTCTACACGGCACGATCACACACTCCCGGTGTCAGACACAGTGTGAATCTCCTTCCACACCGTCCCATCACACTCTCCCGGGGTCAGACACAGAGTGATTATTGCTCTACACGGTCCCATCAAACACTCCCGGGGTCAGACACAGAGTGAATCTCCGTCCACACCGTCCCATCACACTCTCCCGGTGTCAGACACAGAGTGATTATTCCTCTACACGGTCCCATCAAACACTCCCGGTCTCAGACACAGAGTGATTATTCCGCTACACGGTCCCATCAAACACTCCCTGTGGTCAGACACAGAGTGATTATTCCTCTACACGGTCCCATCAAAAACTCCCGGGGTCAGACACAGAGTGATTATTCCTCTCTACACAGTCCCATCAAACACTCCCGGGGTCAGAAACAGGGTGAATCTCCCTCCCCTCCGTCCCATCACACACTCCCAGGTCAGACACAGAGTGATTAATCCTCTACGCCGTCACATAACACACTCCCGTGGTCAAACACAGAGTGATTATTCCTCTACACGGTACGATCACACACTGCCGGTGTCAGACACAGTGTGAATCTCCTTCCACACCGTCCCATCACACTCTCCCGGGGTCAGACACTGAGTGATTATTGCTCTACACGGTCCCATCAAACACTCCCGGGGTAAGACACAGAGTGAATCTCCGTCCACACCGTCTCATCAGACACACCCGGGTCAGACACAGAGTGAATCTCCGTCCACACCGTCCCATCACACACTCCCGGTGTCAGACACAGAGTGATTATTCCTCTACACGGTCCCATCCAACACTCACGGGTGTCAGACACAGAGCGATTATTCCTCTACACGGTCCCATCAAACACGCCGTCGGTCAGACACAGAGTGATTATTCCTCTACACGGTCCCATCAAACACTCCCGGGGTCAGACGCAGAGTGAATATTCCTCTACACGGTCCCATCAAACTCTCCCTGGGTCAGACACAGAGTGATTATTCCTCTACACTGTCCCATCAAACAATCCCGGGGGTCAGACACAGAGTGATTATTCCTCTACAAGGTACCATCAAACACCCCGGGGTCAGACACAGAGTGATTGTTCCACTACGCGGTCCCATCAAACACTCCCGGGGTCAGACACAAAGTGAATCTCGCTCCACACCGTCCCATCAAACTCTCCCGGGGTCAGACACTGTCTGAATCTCCCTCCACGCCGTCCCATCACACACTCCCGGGGTCAGACACAGAGTGATTATTCCTCTACACGGTCACATCACACACGCCCTGGGTCAGACGCAGAGTGAATCTCCCTCTACACCGCCCATCACACACTCCCGGGGTCAGACACAGAGTGAATCACCCTCCATACCGTCCCATCACACACTCCCGGGGTCAGACACAGAGTGATTATTCTTCTACACGGTCTCATCAAGCGCACCCTGGGTCAGGCACAGAGTGATTATTCCTCTACACGGTCCCATCAAACACTCCCGGTCTCAGACTCAGAGTGATTATTCCGCTACACGGTCCCATCAAACACTCCCGGTGGTCAGTCACAGAGTGATTATTCCTCTACAAGGTCCCATCAAAAACTCCCGGGGTCAGACTCAGAGTGATTATTCCTCTACACCGCCCATCACACACTCCCGGGGTCAGACACAGAGTGATTCTCCCTCCACACCGTCCCATCACACACTCCCGTGGTCAGACACAGAGTGATTTTTCCTCTACACGGTCACATCAAACACTCCCGGGGTCAGACACATGGTGAATCTCCGTCCACACCGTCCCATCACACACACCCAGGGTCAGACACAGAGAGATTAATCCTCTACACCGTCACATAACACACTCCCGTGGTCAAACACAGAGTGATTATTCCTTTACACGGTCACATCAAACTCTCCCGGGTCAGACACAGACTGATTATTCCTCTACACGGTCCCATCAAACACTCCCGGGGTCAGCCACAGGTGATTATTCCTCCACACCGCCCATCACACACTCCCGGTGTCAGACACAGTGTGAATCTCCTTCCACACCGTCCCATCACACACTCCCGGGGTCAGACACAGAGCGATTATTCCTCTACACGGTACCATCAAGCACTCCCTGGGTCAGACACAGAGTGATTATTCCTCTTCGCGGTACCATCAAACACTCCCGGGTTCAGACACAGAGTGATTATTCCTCTACACGGTCCCATCAAACACTCCCGGTCTCAGACACAGAGTGATTATTCCGCTACACGGTCCCATCAAAAACTCCCGGGGTCAGACACAGAGTGATTATTCCTCTACACGGTCCCATCAAACACTCCCGGGGTCAGACACAGAGTGAATCTCCCTCCACACCGTCCCATCACCCTCTCCCGGGGTCAGACACAGAGTGATTATTCCTCTACACGGTCCCATCAAACACTCCCGGGGTCAGACACAGAGTGATTATTCCTCTACACGGTCCCATCAAACACTCCCGGTCTCAGACACAGAGTGATTATTCCGCTACACGGTCCCATCAAACACTCCCGGTGGTCAGACACAGAGTGATTATTCCTCTACACGGTCCCATCAAAAACTCCCGGGGTCAGACACAGAGTGATTATTCCTCTACACGGTCCCATCAAACACTCCCGGGATCAGACACAGTGTGAATCTCCCTCCACACCGTCCCATCACACACTCCCGTGGTCAAACACAGAGTGATTATTCCTCTACACGGTACGATCACACACTCCCGGTGTCAGACCCAGTGTGAATCTCCTTCCACACCGTCCCACCACACTCTCCCGGGGTCAGACACAGAGTGATTATTGCTCTACACGGTCCCATCAAACACTCCCGGGGTCAGACACAGAGTGAATCTCCGTCCACACCGTCCCATCACACTCTCCCGGTGTCAGACACAGAGTGATTATTCCGCTACACGGTCCCATCAAACACTCCCTGTGGTCAGACACAGAGTGATTATTCCTCTACACGGTCCCATCAAAAACTCCCGGGGTCAGACACAGAGTGATTATTCCTCTACACAGTCCCATCAAACACTCCCGGGGTCAGAAACAGGGTGAATCTCCCTCCACTCCGTCCCATCACACACTCCCAGGGTCAGACACAGAGTGATTAATCCTCTACGCCGTCACATAACACACTCCCGTGGTCAAACACAGAGTGATTATTCCTCTACACGGTACGATCACACACTGCCGGTGTCAGACACAGTGTGAATCTCCTTCCACACCGTCCCATCACACTCTCCCGGGGTCAGACACTGAGTGATTATTGCTCTACACGGTCCCATCAAACACTCCCGGGGTCAGACACAGAGTGAATCTCCGTCCACACCGTCTCATCAGACACACCCGGGGTCAGACACAGAGTGAATCTCCGTCCACACCGTCCCATCACACACTCCCGGTGTCAGACACAGAGTGATTATTCCTCTACACGGTCCCATCAAACACTCACGGGTGTCAGACACAGAGCGATTATTCCTCTACACGGTACCATCAAACACGCCGTCGGTCAGACACAGAGTGATTATTCCTCTACGCGGCACCATCAAACACTCCCGGGGTCAGACGCAGAGTGAATATTCCTCTACACGGTCCCATCAAACTCTCCCTGGGTCAGACACAGAGTGATTATTCCTCTACACTGTCCCATCAAACAATCCCGGGGGTCAGACACAGAGTGATTATTCCTCTACAAGGTACCATCAAACACCCCGGGGTCAGACACAGAGTGATTGTTCCACTACGCGGTCCCATCAAACACTCCCGGGGTCAGACACAAAGGTAATCTCGCTCCACACCGTCCCATCACACTCTCCCGGGGTCAGAAACTGTCTGAATCTCCATCCACGCCGTCCCATCACACACTCCCGGGGTCAGACACAGAGTGATTATTCCTCTACACGGTCACATCACACACGCCCTGGGTCAGACGCAGAGTGAATCTCCCTCTACACCGCCCATCACACACTCCCGGGGTCAGACACAGAGTGAATCACCCTCCATACCGTCCCATCACACACTCCCGGGGTCAGACACAGAGTGATTATTCTTCTACACGGTCTCATCAAGCGCACCCTGGGTCAGGCACAGAGTGGTTATTCCTCTACACGGTCCCATCAAACACTCCCGGTCTCAGACTCAGAGTGATTATTCCGCTACACGGTCCCATCAAACACTCCCGGTGGTCAGTCACAGAGTGATTATTCCTCTACAAGGTCCCATCAAAAACTCCCGGGGTCAGACTCAGAGTGATTATTCCTCTACACCGCCCATCACACACTCCCGGGGTCAGACACAGAGTGAATCTCCCTCCACACGGTCCCATCACACACTCCCGTGGTCAGACACAGTGTGATTATTCCTCTACACGGTCCCATCAAACACTCCCGGGGTCAGACACAGAGTGAATCTCCGTCCACACCGTCCCATCACACACACCCAGGGTAAGACACAGAGAGATTAATCCTATACACCGTCACATAACACACTCCCGTGGTCAAACACAGAGTGATTATTCCTCTACACGGTCACATCAAACTCTCCCGGGTCAGACACAGACTGATTATTCCTCTACACGGTCCCATCAAACACTCCCGGGGTCAGCCACAGAGTGATTATTCCTCCACACCGCCAATCACACACTCCCGGTGTCAGACACAGTGTGAATCTCCTTCCACACCATCCCATCACACACTCCCGGGGTCAGACACAGAGTGATTATTCTTCTACACGGTCCCATCAAACAGTCCCGGGGGTCAGAGACAGAGCGATTATTCCTCTACACGGTACCATCAAGCACTCCCGGGTTCAGACACAGAGTGATTCTCCCTCCACACCGTCCCATCACACACTCCCGTGGTCAGACACAGAGTGATTTTTCCTCTACACGGTCACATCAAACACTCCCGGGGTCAGACACATGGTGAATCTCCGTCCACACCGTCCCATCACACACACCCAGGGTCAGACACAGAGAGATTAATCCTCTACACCGTCACATAACACACTCCCGTGGTCAAACACAGAGTGATTATTCCTTTACACGGTCACATCAAACTCTCCCGGGTCAGACACAGACTGATTATTCCTCTACACGGTCCCATCAAACACTCCCGGGGTCAGCCACAGGTGATTATTTCTCCACACCGCCCATCACACACTCCCGGTGTCAGACACAGTGTGAATCTCCTTCCACACCGTCCCATCACACACTCCCGGGGTCAGACACAGAGTGATTATTCCTCTACACGGTCCCATCAAACACTCCCGGGATCAGACACAGTGTGAATCTCCCTCCACACCGTCCCATCACACACTCCCGTGCTCAGACACAGTGTGATTATTCCTCTACACGGTCCCATCAAACACTCCCGTGGTCAAACACAGAGTGATTATTCCTCTACACGGCACGATCACACACTCCCGGTGTCAGACACAGTGTGAATCTCCTTCCACACCGTCCCATCACACTCTCCCGGGGTCAGACACAGAGTGATTATTGCTCTACACGGTCCCATCAAACACTCCCGGGGTCAGACACAGAGTGAATCTCCGTCCACACCGTCCCATCACACTCTCCCGGTGTCAGACACAGTGTGATTATTCCTCTACACGGTCCCATCAAACACTCCCGGTCTCAGACACAGAGTGATTATTCCGCTACACGGTCCCATCAAACACTCCCTGTGGTCAGACACAGAGTGATTATTCCTCTACACGGTCCCATCAAAAACTCCCGGGGTCAGACACAGAGTGATTATTCCTCTACACAGTCCCATCAAACACTCCCGGGGTCAGAAACAGGGTGAATCTCCCTCCCCTCCGTCCCATCACACACTCCCAGGGTCAGACACAGAGTGATTAATCCTCTACGCCGTCACATAACACACTCCCGTGGTCAAACACAGAGTGATTATTCCTCTACACGGTACGATCACACACTGCCGGTGTCAGACACAGTGTGAATCTCCTTCCACACCGTCCCATCACACTCTCCCGGGGTCAGACACTGAGTGATTATTGCTCTACACGGTCCCATCAAACACTCCCGGGGTCAGACACAGAGTGAATCTCCGTCCACACCGTCTCATCAGACACACCCGGGGTCAGACACAGAGTGAATCTCCGTCCACACCGTCCCATCACACACTCCCGGTGTCAGACACAGAGTGATTATTCCTCTACACGGTCCCATCCAACACTCACGGGTGTCAGACACAGAGCGATTATTCCTCTACACGGTCCCATCAAACACGCCGTCGGTCAGACACAGAGTGATTATTCCTCTACACGGTCCCATCAAACACTCCCGGGGTCAGACGCAGAGTGAATATTCCTCTACACGGTCCCATCAAACTCTCCCTGGGTCAGACACAGAGTGATTATTCCTCTACACTGTCCCATCAAACAATCCCGGGGGTCAGACACAGAGTGATTATTCCTCTACAAGGTACCATCAAACACCCCGGGGTCAGACACAGAGTGATTGTTCCACTACGCGGTCCCATCAAACACTCCCGGGGTCAGACACAAAGTGAATCTCGCTCCACACCGTCCCATCAAACTCTCCCGGGGTCAGACACTGTCTGAATCTCCCTCCACGCCGTCCCATCACACACTCCCGGGGTCAGACACAGAGTGATTATTCCTCTACACGGTCACATCACACACGCCCTGGGTCAGACGCAGAGTGAATCTCCCTCCCCTCCGTCCCATCACACACTCCCAGGGTCAGACACAGAGTGATTAATCCTCTACGCCGTCACATAACACACTCCCGTGGTCAAACACAGAGTGATTATTCCTCTACACGGTACGATCACACACTGCCGGTGTCAGACACAGTGTGAATCTCCTTCCACACCGTCCCATCACACTCTCCCGGGGTCAGACACTGAGTGATTATTGCTCTACACGGTCCCATCAAACACTCCCGGGGTCAGACACAGAGTGAATCTCCGTCCACACCGTCTCATCAGACACACCCGGGGTCAGACACAGAGTGAATCTCCGTCCACACCGTCCCATCACACACTCCCGGTGTCAGACACAGAGTGATTATTCCTCTACACGGTCCCATCCAACACTCACGGGTGTCAGACACAGAGCGATTATTCCTCTACACGGTCCCATCAAACACGCCGTCGGTCAGACACAGAGTGATTATTCCTCTACACGGTCCCATCAAACAGTCCCGGGGTCAGACGCAGAGTGAATATTCCTCTACACGGTCCCATCAAACTCTCCCTGGGTCAGACACAGAGTGATTATTCCTCTACACTGTCCCATCAAACAATCCCGGGGGTCAGACACAGAGTGATTATTCCTCTACAAGGTACCATCAAACACCCCGGGGTCAGACACAGAGTGATTGTTCCACTACGCGGTCCCATCAAACACTCCCGGGGTCAGACACAAAGTGAATCTCGCTCCACACCGTCCCATCAAACTCTCCCGGGGTCAGACACTGTCTGAATCTCCCTCCACGCCGTCCCATCACACACTCCCGGGGTCAGACACAGAGTGATTATTCCTCTACACGGTCACATCACACACGCCCTGGGTCAGACGCAGAGTGAATCTCCCTCTACACCGCCCATCACACACTCCCGGGGTCAGACACAGAGTGAATCACCCTCCATACCGTCCCATCACACACTCCCGGGGTCAGACACAGAGTGATTATTCTTCTACACGGTCTCATCAAGCGCACCCTGGGTCAGGCACAGAGTGATTATTCCTCTACACGGTCCCATCAAACACTCCCGGTCTCAGACTCAGAGTGATTATTCCGCTACACGGTCCCATCAAACACTCCCGGTGGTCAGTCACAGAGTGATTATTCCTCTACAAGGTCCCATCAAAAACTCCCGGGGTCAGACTCAGAGTGATTATTCCTCTACACCGCCCATCACACACTCCCGGGGTCAGACACAGAGTGATTCTCCCTCCACACCGTCCCATCACACACTCCCGTGGTCAGACACAGAGTGATTTTTCCTCTACACGGTCACATCAAACACTCCCGGGGTCAGACACATGGTGAATCTCCGTCCACACCGTCCCATCACACACACCCAGGGTCAGACACAGAGAGATTAATCCTCTACACCGTCACATAACACACTCCCGTGGTCAAACACAGAGTGATTATTCCTTTACACGGTCACATCAAACTCTCCCGGGTCAGACACAGACTGATTATTCCTCTACACGGTCCCATCAAACACTCCCGGGGTCAGCCACAGGTGATTATTCCTCCACACCGCCCATCACACACTCCCGGTGTCAGACACAGTGTGAATCTCCTTCCACACCGTCCCATCACACACTCCCGGGGTCAGACACAGAGCGATTATTCCTCTACACGGTACCATCAAGCACTCCCTGGGTCAGACACAGAGTGATTATTCCTCTTCGCGGTACCATCAAACACTCCCGGGTTCAGACACAGAGTGATTATTCCTCTACACTTTCCCATCAAACACTCCCTGGGTCAGACACAGAGTGATTATTCCTCTGCAAGGTACCATCAAACACCCCGGGGTCAGACACAGAGTGATTGTTCCTCTACACGGTCCCATCAAACACTCGCGGGTTCAGACACAGAGTGATTATTCCTCTACACGGTCCCATCAAACACTCCCTGGGTCAGACACAGAGTGATTATTCCTCTACACGATCCCATCAATCATCCCGGCGGTCAGACACAGAGTGATTATTCCTCTACAAGGTTCCATCAAACACCCCGGGGTCAGACACAGAGTGATTGTTCCACTACGCGGTCCCATCAAACACTCCCGGGGTCAGACACAAAGTGAATCACGCTCCACACCGTCCCATCACACTCTCCCGGGGTGAGACACTGTCTGAATCTCCCTCCACGCCGTCCCATCACACACTCCCGGGGTCAGACACAGAGTGATTATTCCTCTACACGTTCACATCACACACGCCCTGGGTCAGACGCAGAGTGAATCTCCCTCTACACCGCCCATCACACACTCCCGGGGTCAGACACAGAGTGAATCACCCTCCATACCGTCCCATCACACACTCCCGGTGTCAGACACAGAGTGATTATTCCTCTACACCGCCAATCACACTCTCACGGGGTCAGACACAGAGTGAATCTCCCTCCACACCGTCGCATCACACACTCCAATGGTCAGACACAGAGTGATTATTCCTCTACACGGTCCCATCAAACACTCCCGGTCTCAGACTCAGAGTGATTATTCCGCTACACGGTCCCATCAAACACTCCCGGTGGTCAGTCACAGAGTGATTATTCCTCTACATGGTCCCATCAAAAACCCCGGGGTCAGACACAGAGTGTTTATTCCTCTACACCGCCCATCACACACTCCCGGGGTCAGACACAGAGTGATTGTTCCACTACGCGGTCCCATCAAACACTCCCGGGGTCAGACACAAAGGTAATCTCGCTCCACACCGTCCCATCACACTCTCCCGGGGTCAGAAACTGTCTGAATCTCCATCCACGCCGTCCCATCACACACTCCCGGGGTCAGACACAGAGTGATTATTCCTCTACACGGTCACATCACACACGCCCTGGGTCAGACGCAGAGTGAATCTCCCTCTACACCGCCCATCACACACTCCCGGGGTCAGACACAGAGTGAATCACCCTCCATACCGTCCCATCACACACTCCCGGGGTCAGACACAGAGTGATTATTCTTCTACACGGTCTCATCAAGCGCACCCTGGGTCAGGCACAGAGTGGTTATTCCTCTACACGGTCCCATCAAACACTCCCGGTCTCAGACTCAGAGTGATTATTCCGCTACACGGTCCCATCAAACACTCCCGGTGGTCAGTCACAGAGTGATTATTCCTCTACAAGGTCCCATCAAAAACTCCCGGGGTCAGACTCAGAGTGATTATTCCTCTACACCGCCCATCACACACTCCCGGGGTCAGACACAGAGTGAATCTCCCTCCACACGGTCCCATCACACACTCCCGTGGTCAGACACAGTGTGATTATTCCTCTACACGGTCCCATCAAACACTCCCGGGGTCAGACACAGAGTGAATCTCCGTCCACACCGTCCCATCACACACACCCAGGGTAAGACACAGAGAGATTAATCCTATACACCGTCACATAACACACTCCCGTGGTCAAACACAGAGTGATTATTCCTCTACACGGTCACATCAAACTCTCCCGGGTCAGACACAGACTGATTATTCCTCTACACGGTCCCATCAAACACTCCCGGGGTCAGCCACAGAGTGATTATTCCTCCACACCGCCAATCACACACTCCCGGTGTCAGACACAGTGTGAATCTCCTTCCACACCATCCCATCACACACTCCCGGGGTCAGACACAGAGTGATTATTCTTCTACACGGTCCCATCAAACAGTCCCGGGGGTCAGAGACAGAGCGATTATTCCTCTACACGGTACCATCAAGCACTCCCGGGTTCAGACACAGAGTGATTCTCCCTCCACACCGTCCCATCACACACTCCCGTGGTCAGACACAGAGTGATTTTTCCTCTACACGGTCACATCAAACACTCCCGGGGTCAGACACATGGTGAATCTCCGTCCACACCGTCCCATCACACACACCCAGGGTCAGACACAGAGAGATTAATCCTCTACACCGTCACATAACACACTCCCGTGGTCAAACACAGAGTGATTATTCCTTTACACGGTCACATCAAACTCTCCCGGGTCAGACACAGACTGATTATTCCTCTACACGGTCCCATCAAACACTCCCGGGGTCAGCCACAGGTGATTATTTCTCCACACCGCCCATCACACACTCCCGGTGTCAGACACAGTGTGAATCTCCTTCCACACCGTCCCATCACACACTCCCGGGGTCAGACACAGAGTGATTATTCCTCTACACGGTCCCATCAAACACTCCCGGGATCAGACACAGTGTGAATCTCCCTCCACACCGTCCCATCACACACTCCCGTGCTCAGACACAGTGTGATTATTCCTCTACACGGTCCCATCAAACACTCCCGTGGTCAAACACAGAGTGATTATTCCTCTACACGGCACGATCACACACTCCCGGTGTCAGACACAGTGTGAATCTCCTTCCACACCGTCCCATCACACTCTCCCGGGGTCAGACACAGAGTGATTATTGCTCTACACGGTCCCATCAAACACTCCCGGGGTCAGACACAGAGTGAATCTCCGTCCACACCGTCCCATCACACTCTCCCGGTGTCAGACACAGTGTGATTATTCCTCTACACGGTCCCATCAAACACTCCCGGTCTCAGACACAGAGTGATTATTCCGCTACACGGTCCCATCAAACACTCCCTGTGGTCAGACACAGAGTGATTATTCCTCTACACGGTCCCATCAAAAACTCCCGGGGTCAGACACAGAGTGATTATTCCTCTACACAGTCCCATCAAACACTCCCGGGGTCAGAAACAGGGTGAATCTCCCTCCCCTCCGTCCCATCACACACTCCCAGGGTCAGACACAGAGTGATTAATCCTCTACGCCGTCACATAACACACTCCCGTGGTCAAACACAGAGTGATTATTCCTCTACACGGTACGATCACACACTGCCGGTGTCAGACACAGTGTGAATCTCCTTCCACACCGTCCCATCACACTCTCCCGGGGTCAGACACTGAGTGATTATTGCTCTACACGGTCCCATCAAACACTCCCGGGGTCAGACACAGAGTGAATCTCCGTCCACACCGTCTCATCAGACACACCCGGGGTCAGACACAGAGTGAATCTCCGTCCACACCGTCCCATCACACACTCCCGGTGTCAGACACAGAGTGATTATTCCTCTACACGGTCCCATCCAACACTCACGGGTGTCAGACACAGAGCGATTATTCCTCTACACGGTCCCATCAAACACGCCGTCGGTCAGACACAGAGTGATTATTCCTCTACACGGTCCCATCAAACACTCCCGGGGTCAGACGCAGAGTGAATATTCCTCTACACGGTCCCATCAAACTCTCCCTGGGTCAGACACAGAGTGATTATTCCTCTACACTGTCCCATCAAACAATCCCGGGGGTCAGACACAGAGTGATTATTCCTCTACAAGGTACCATCAAACACCCCGGGGTCAGACACAGAGTGATTGTTCCACTACGCGGTCCCATCAAACACTCCCGGGGTCAGACACAAAGTGAATCTCGCTCCACACCGTCCCATCAAACTCTCCCGGGGTCAGACACTGTCTGAATCTCCCTCCACGCCGTCCCATCACACACTCCCGGGGTCAGACACAGAGTGATTATTCCTCTACACGGTCACATCACACACGCCCTGGGTCAGACGCAGAGTGAATCTCCCTCCCCTCCGTCCCATCACACACTCCCAGGGTCAGACACAGAGTGATTAATCCTCTACGCCGTCACATAACACACTCCCGTGGTCAAACACAGAGTGATTATTCCTCTACACGGTACGATCACACACTGCCGGTGTCAGACACAGTGTGAATCTCCTTCCACACCGTCCCATCACACTCTCCCGGGGTCAGACACTGAGTGATTATTGCTCTACACGGTCCCATCAAACACTCCCGGGGTCAGACACAGAGTGAATCTCCGTCCACACCGTCTCATCAGACACACCCGGGGTCAGACACAGAGTGAATCTCCGTCCACACCGTCCCATCACACACTCCCGGTGTCAGACACAGAGTGATTATTCCTCTACACGGTCCCATCCAACACTCACGGGTGTCAGACACAGAGCGATTATTCCTCTACACGGTCCCATCAAACACGCCGTCGGTCAGACACAGAGTGATTATTCCTCTACACGGTCCCATCAAACAGTCCCGGGGTCAGACGCAGAGTGAATATTCCTCTACACGGTCCCATCAAACTCTCCCTGGGTCAGACACAGAGTGATTATTCCTCTACACTGTCCCATCAAACAATCCCGGGGGTCAGACACAGAGTGATTATTCCTCTACAAGGTACCATCAAACACCCCGGGGTCAGACACAGAGTGATTGTTCCACTACGCGGTCCCATCAAACACTCCCGGGGTCAGACACAAAGTGAATCTCGCTCCACACCGTCCCATCAAACTCTCCCGGGGTCAGACACTGTCTGAATCTCCCTCCACGCCGTCCCATCACACACTCCCGGGGTCAGACACAGAGTGATTATTCCTCTACACGGTCACATCACACACGCCCTGGGTCAGACGCAGAGTGAATCTCCCTCTACACCGCCCATCACACACTCCCGGGGTCAGACACAGAGTGAATCACCCTCCATACCGTCCCATCACACACTCCCGGGGTCAGACACAGAGTGATTATTCTTCTACACGGTCTCATCAAGCGCACCCTGGGTCAGGCACAGAGTGATTATTCCTCTACACGGTCCCATCAAACACTCCCGGTCTCAGACTCAGAGTGATTATTCCGCTACACGGTCCCATCAAACACTCCCGGTGGTCAGTCACAGAGTGATTATTCCTCTACAAGGTCCCATCAAAAACTCCCGGGGTCAGACTCAGAGTGATTATTCCTCTACACCGCCCATCACACACTCCCGGGGTCAGACACAGAGTGATTCTCCCTCCACACCGTCCCATCACACACTCCCGTGGTCAGACACAGAGTGATTTTTCCTCTACACGGTCACATCAAACACTCCCGGGGTCAGACACATGGTGAATCTCCGTCCACACCGTCCCATCACACACACCCAGGGTCAGACACAGAGAGATTAATCCTCTACACCGTCACATAACACACTCCCGTGGTCAAACACAGAGTGATTATTCCTTTACACGGTCACATCAAACTCTCCCGGGTCAGACACAGACTGATTATTCCTCTACACGGTCCCATCAAACACTCCCGGGGTCAGCCACAGGTGATTATTCCTCCACACCGCCCATCACACACTCCCGGTGTCAGACACAGTGTGAATCTCCTTCCACACCGTCCCATCACACACTCCCGGGGTCAGACACAGAGCGATTATTCCTCTACACGGTACCATCAAGCACTCCCTGGGTCAGACACAGAGTGATTATTCCTCTTCGCGGTACCATCAAACACTCCCGGGTTCAGACACAGAGTGATTATTCCTCTACACTTTCCCATCAAACACTCCCTGGGTCAGACACAGAGTGATTATTCCTCTGCAAGGTACCATCAAACACCCCGGGGTCAGACACAGAGTGATTGTTCCTCTACACGGTCCCATCAAACACTCGCGGGTTCAGACACAGAGTGATTATTCCTCTACACGGTCCCATCAAACACTCCCTGGGTCAGACACAGAGTGATTATTCCTCTACACGATCCCATCAATCATCCCGGCGGTCAGACACAGAGTGATTATTCCTCTACAAGGTTCCATCAAACACCCCGGGGTCAGACACAGAGTGATTGTTCCACTACGCGGTCCCATCAAACACTCCCGGGGTCAGACACAAAGTGAATCACGCTCCACACCGTCCCATCACACTCTCCCGGTGTGAGACACTGTCTGAATCTCCCTCCACGCCGTCCCATCACACACTCCCGGGGTCAGACACAGAGTGATTATTCCTCTACACGTTCACATCACACACGCCCTGGGTCAGACGCAGAGTGAATCTCCCTCTACACCGCCCATCACACACTCCCGGGGTCAGACACAGAGTGAATCACCCTCCATACCGTCCCATCACACACTCCCGGTGTCAGACACAGAGTGATTATTCCTCTACACCGCCAATCACACTCTCACGGGGTCAGACACAGAGTGAATCTCCCTCCACACCGTCGCATCACACACTCCAATGGTCAGACACAGAGTGATTATTCCTCTACACGGTCCCATCAAACACTCCCGGTCTCAGACTCAGAGTGATTATTCCGCTACACGGTCCCATCAAACACTCCCGGTGGTCAGTCACAGAGTGATTATTCCTCTACATGGTCCCATCAAAAACCCCGGGGTCAGACACAGAGTGTTTATTCCTCTACACCGCCCATCACACA
Organism: Hypanus sabinus; assembly: GCF_030144855.1. NCBI lineage: Eukaryota > Metazoa > Chordata > Chondrichthyes > Myliobatiformes > Dasyatidae > Hypanus > Hypanus sabinus. The sequence continues at coordinate 74,694 of NW_026779684.1, forward strand.
CTCCCGGGGTCAGACACAGAGTGAATCTCCCGCCACACGGTCCCATCACACACTCCCGTGGTCAGACACAGTGTGATTATTCCTCTACACGGTCCCATCAAACACTCCCGGGGTCAGACACAGAGTGAATCTCCGTCCACACCGTCCCATCACACACACCCAGGGTAAGACACAGAGAGATTAATCCTATACACCGTCACATAACACACTCCCGTGGTCAAACACAGAGTGATTATTCCTCTACACGGTCACATCAAACTCTCCCGGGTCAGACACAGACTGATTATTCCTCTACACGGTCCCATCAAACACTCCCGGGGTCAGCCACAGAGTGATTATTCCTCCACACCGCCAATCACACACTCCCGGTGTCAGACACAGTGTGAATCTCCTTCCACACCATCCCATCACACACTCCCGGGGTCAGACACAGAGTGATTATTCTTCTACACGGTCCCATCAAACAGTCCCGGGGGTCAGAGACAGAGCGATTATTCCTCTACACGGTACCATCAAGCACTCCCGGGTTCAGACACAGAGTGATTCTCCCTCCACACCGTCCCATCACACACTCCCGTGGTCAGACACAGAGTGATTTTTCCTCTACACGGTCACATCAAACACTCCCGGGGTCAGACACATGGTGAATCTCCGTCCACACCGTCCCATCACACACACCCAGGGTCAGACACAGAGAGATTAATCCTCTACACCGTCACATAACACACTCCCGTGGTCAAACACAGAGTGATTATTCCTTTACACGGTCACATCAAACTCTCCCGGGTCAGACACAGACTGATTATTCCTCTACACGGTCCCATCAAACACTCCCGGGGTCAGCCACAGGTGATTATTTCTCCACACCGCCCATCACACACTCCCGGTGTCAGACACAGTGTGAATCTCCTTCCACACCGTCCCATCACACACTCCCGGGGTCAGACACAGAGTGATTATTCCTCTACACGGTCCCATCAAACACTCCCGGGATCAGACACAGTGTGAATCTCCCTCCACACCGTCCCATCACACACTCCCGTGCTCAGACACAGTGTGATTATTCCTCTACACGGTCCCATCAAACACTCCCGTGGTCAAACACAGAGTGATTATTCCTCTACACGGCACGATCACACACTCCCGGTGTCAGACACAGTGTGAATCTCCTTCCACACCGTCCCATCACACTCTCCCGGGGTCAGACACAGAGTGATTATTGCTCTACACGGTCCCATCAAACACTCCCGGGGTCAGACACAGAGTGAATCTCCGTCCACACCGTCCCATCACACTCTCCCGGTGTCAGACACAGTGTGATTATTCCTCTACACGGTCCCATCAAACACTCCCGGTCTCAGACACAGAGTGATTATTCCGCTACACGGTCCCATCAAACACTCCCTGTGGTCAGACACAGAGTGATTATTCCTCTACACGGTCCCATCAAAAACTCCCGGGGTCAGACACAGAGTGATTATTCCTCTACACAGTCCCATCAAACACTCCCGGGGTCAGAAACAGGGTGAATCTCCCTCCCCTCCGTCCCATCACACACTCCCAGGGTCAGACACAGAGTGATTAATCCTCTACGCCGTCACATAACACACTCCCGTGGTCAAACACAGAGTGATTATTCCTCTACACGGTACGATCACACACTGCCGGTGTCAGACACAGTGTGAATCTCCTTCCACACCGTCCCATCACACTCTCCCGGGGTCAGACACTGAGTGATTATTGCTCTACACGGTCCCATCAAACACTCCCGGGGTCAGACACAGAGTGAATCTCCGTCCACACCGTCTCATCAGACACACCCGGGGTCAGACACAGAGTGAATCTCCGTCCACACCGTCCCATCACACACTCCCGGTGTCAGACACAGAGTGATTATTCCTCTACACGGTCCCATCCAACACTCACGGGTGTCAGACACAGAGCGATTATTCCTCTACACGGTCCCATCAAACACGCCGTCGGTCAGACACAGAGTGATTATTCCTCTACACGGTCCCATCAAACACTCCCGGGGTCAGACGCAGAGTGAATATTCCTCTACACGGTCCCATCAAACTCTCCCTGGGTCAGACACAGAGTGATTATTCCTCTACACTGTCCCATCAAACAATCCCGGGGGTCAGACACAGAGTGATTATTCCTCTACAAGGTACCATCAAACACCCCGGGGTCAGACACAGAGTGATTGTTCCACTACGCGGTCCCATCAAACACTCCCGGGGTCAGACACAAAGTGAATCTCGCTCCACACCGTCCCATCAAACTCTCCCGGGGTCAGACACTGTCTGAATCTCCCTCCACGCCGTCCCATCACACACTCCCGGGGTCAGACACAGAGTGATTATTCCTCTACACGGTCACATCACACACGCCCTGGGTCAGACGCAGAGTGAATCTCCCTCCCCTCCGTCCCATCACACACTCCCAGGGTCAGACACAGAGTGATTAATCCTCTACGCCGTCACATAACACACTCCCGTGGTCAAACACAGAGTGATTATTCCTCTACACGGTACGATCACACACTGCCGGTGTCAGACACAGTGTGAATCTCCTTCCACACCGTCCCATCACACTCTCCCGGGGTCAGACACTGAGTGATTATTGCTCTACACGGTCCCATCAAACACTCCCGGGGTCAGACACAGAGTGAATCTCCGTCCACACCGTCTCATCAGACACACCCGGGGTCAGACACAGAGTGAATCTCCGTCCACACCGTCCCATCACACACTCCCGGTGTCAGACACAGAGTGATTATTCCTCTACACGGTCCCATCCAACACTCACGGGTGTCAGACACAGAGCGATTATTCCTCTACACGGTCCCATCAAACACGCCGTCGGTCAGACACAGAGTGATTATTCCTCTACACGGTCCCATCAAACACTCCCGGGGTCAGACGCAGAGTGAATATTCCTCTACACGGTCCCATCAAACTCTCCCTGGGTCAGACACAGAGTGATTATTCCTCTACACTGTCCCATCAAACAATCCCGGGGGTCAGACACAGAGTGATTATTCCTCTACAAGGTACCATCAAACACCCCGGGGTCAGACACAGAGTGATTGTTCCACTACGCGGTCCCATCAAACACTCCCGGGGTCAGACACAAAGTGAATCTCGCTCCACACCGTCCCATCAAACTCTCCCGGGGTCAGACACTGTCTGAATCTCCCTCCACGCCGTCCCATCACACACTCCCGGGGTCAGACACAGAGTGATTATTCCTCTACACGGTCACATCACACACGCCCTGGGTCAGACGCAGAGTGAATCTCCCTCTACACCGCCCATCACACACTCCCGGGGTCAGACACAGAGTGAATCACCCTCCATACCGTCCCATCACACACTCCCGGGGTCAGACACAGAGTGATTATTCTTCTACACGGTCTCATCAAGCGCACCCTGGGTCAGGCACAGAGTGATTATTCCTCTACACGGTCCCATCAAACACTCCCGGTCTCAGACTCAGAGTGATTATTCCGCTACACGGTCCCATCAAACACTCCCGGTGGTCAGTCACAGAGTGATTATTCCTCTACAAGGTCCCATCAAAAACTCCCGGGGTCAGACTCAGAGTGATTATTCCTCTACACCGCCCATCACACACTCCCGGGGTCAGACACAGAGTGATTCTCCCTCCACACCGTCCCATCACACACTCCCGTGGTCAGACACAGAGTGATTTTTCCTCTACACGGTCACATCAAACACTCCCGGGGTCAGACACATGGTGAATCTCCGTCCACACCGTCCCATCACACACACCCAGGGTCAGACACAGAGAGATTAATCCTCTACACCGTCACATAACACACTCCCGTGGTCAAACACAGAGTGATTATTCCTTTACACGGTCACATCAAACTCTCCCGGGTCAGACACAGACTGATTATTCCTCTACACGGTCCCATCAAACACTCCCGGGGTCAGCCACAGGTGATTATTCCTCCACACCGCCCATCACACACTCCCGGTGTCAGACACAGTGTGAATCTCCTTCCACACCGTCCCATCACACACTCCCGGGGTCAGACACAGAGCGATTATTCCTCTACACGGTACCATCAAGCACTCCCTGGGTCAGACACAGAGTGATTATTCCTCTTCGCGGTACCATCAAACACTCCCGGGTTCAGACACAGAGTGATTATTCCTCTACACTTTCCCATCAAACACTCCCTGGGTCAGACACAGAGTGATTATTCCTCTGCAAGGTACCATCAAACACCCCGGGGTCAGACACAGAGTGATTGTTCCTCTACACGGTCCCATCAAACACTCGCGGGTTCAGACACAGAGTGATTATTCCTCTACACGGTCCCATCAAACACTCCCTGGGTCAGACACAGAGTGATTATTCCTCTACACGATCCCATCAATCATCCCGGCGGTCAGACACAGAGTGATTATTCCTCTACAAGGTTCCATCAAACACCCCGGGGTCAGACACAGAGTGATTGTTCCACTACGCGGTCCCATCAAACACTCCCGGGGTCAGACACAAAGTGAATCACGCTCCACACCGTCCCATCACACTCTCCCGGGGTGAGACACTGTCTGAATCTCCCTCCACGCCGTCCCATCACACACTCCCGGGGTCAGACACAGAGTGATTATTCCTCTACACGTTCACATCACACACGCCCTGGGTCAGACGCAGAGTGAATCTCCCTCTACACCGCCCATCACACACTCCCGGGGTCAGACACAGAGTGAATCACCCTCCATACCGTCCCATCACACACTCCCGGTGTCAGACACAGAGTGATTATTCCTCTACACCGCCAATCACACTCTCACGGGGTCAGACACAGAGTGAATCTCCCTCCACACCGTCGCATCACACACTCCAATGGTCAGACACAGAGTGATTATTCCTCTACACGGTCCCATCAAACACTCCCGGTCTCAGACTCAGAGTGATTATTCCGCTACACGGTCCCATCAAACACTCCCGGTGGTCAGTCACAGAGTGATTATTCCTCTACATGGTCCCATCAAAAACCCCGGGGTCAGACACAGAGTGTTTATTCCTCTACACCGCCCATCACACACTCCCGGGGTCAGACACAGAGTGAATCTCCCGCCACACGGTCCCATCACACACTCCCGTGGTCAGACACAGTGTGATTATTCCTCTACACGGTCCCATCAAACACTCCCGGGGTAAGACACAGAGTGAATCTCCGTCCACACCGTCCCATCACACACACCCAGGGTCAGACACAGAGAGATTAATCCTATACACCGTCCCATCACACACTCCCGGTGTCAG